>NC_091160.1:30575794-30638294 GCF_040958095.1 Procambarus clarkii
TTACATTTATCTGCTATCCCTTTTTCAAAATTTCTTTCTGCCTCTCTCCTTACTGCTGTATAGTTGTTTCTCGCATCTTTGTATCGCTGGTATGTTAGGGGGTTTGGCCTCTTCCTATACTGATTCCATTTTTGTGTCTTTTGGTCTCTTGCCCTCTCACAATTTCTGTCGAACCATTCCTGTTTTCTGGCCCTGCATCTCTGTTTTGGTATGAATGTTTGTGTGCCTTCCTCGTATAGTTTTAAAAATTTGGCATACATTTCATTTACTTCCCTACCTAGCAACAATTCTGTCCAATTACACTCATTAAAAAAATTTCGAAGTTCCCCATAGTTGCCTCTCCTTAAATCGAGTTTATCAACTGTTTCAATGTCCCCATTTTCTTCTAGATGATATCTTAAAGCATATTTAATGTCTAACAGGACGTGATCACTCTTTCCCAAGGGAGGAAGGTACTGTATGTCAAAAATCTCTTCTTCTTTCCTGGTGAATACTAGATCCAGTACTGACGGTACATCTCCTTCCCTCATTCTTGTGGCTTGCTTTATGTGTTGATACAAAAATGTCTCCAGAATGAGGTTCACAAATCTGCATGTGTGTGTGTGTGTGTGTGTGTGTGTGTGTGTGTGTGTGTGTGTGTGTGTATGTGTGTGTGTGTGTGTGTTTCTGTGTGTGTGTTTGTGTGTGTGTGTTTTACTACTTGTGTTTGCAGAATCGAGCTATTAGCTCTTGGACCAATCTATTTTTCCTCTATTATATTATTTAGAGCACTAAACTCTATTGCATTGCCAAAGTCAAATTTTTTGTATATATAACGTCACTGATGATGGTTTACTTTTCACGGGCCATCTTGAACCGTTCATCCTCTCTTCTTCCCTGTCTCTTCTGAATTCTGGTGAGCCCACTCATTTGAACTCTCGGACTCGCACCCTTTCCTGTCTTGATCTTTCTCTCTGCTCGTCGTCTCTTTACATGGATTGCATGTGGCAAGTTCTTGATGACCTCCATGGCAGTGACCTCTCCCCATCCTTGTTACCTTTTTCTCTTTTCACCCTCCCCTCTCCTTCCCTAGGTGGCAGTTTGCTAAGGCGGACTGGAACCTATTTACCCTCAGTGTTGCTCTCTCTGACCTCTCCCTTCTGCCTCTCCCTCGCACTCTCCTCGTTTTTCATGACACCATCTTCAACGCTGCCCTCCGCCCTATTCCTCGCTCTTCCTCTCGGGATCCACGGAAGTGCGTTCCCTGGTGGAATGCAGATTGTGTTCGGGCTGTCCGCTGTAAGCGTGCAGCCTGGAAGAGACTCCGCCGTCAGCAGACGGCCGATTCTTTTCTTTTCTTTCGGAAGGGGAGTGCGGTGGCCCGTAAGGCCATCCGTACGACTAAACGTGAATGTTGGATGTCTTATGTTTCCACCATTACGTCCGAAACTCCTCTGCCGCAAATCTGGAAGCGTATCTGTAAGATAGCGGGTAAGTTCGTTCCCGATGTCTCGCCAAATCTCACTTCTGTGATACTCTTGTGGCGGACCCGTTGCAGGTCGCTACCAAACTGGGCTCCCACTTTTCTTCTGTTAGCTCTGGTTCTCATCTTCCCCAATCTTTCCTTCTTCGTAAATCTGTCCTTGAATCTCGTCCTTTAGATTTCTGCACTCGTCTTCGACTTCCCTATAATGATCCCTTTCTCTCTCTCTGAGCTCCAGTCTGCCCTGGTCCTCTGCGGTAGCTTGTTCCTCGATAGAATTCTTGGTGACTCGGATAGTTTTGATATCTTTCGCCTTATGTGTTTATGTTCTCGTATTGGCATCCTTGGTGACATTTAGCGCCCTCTGATTATTCCGCACATATGATGGTGCTACATAGCCTTCCCGGCTTGGTGCCTTCTTTTGATAATTACTTACTTACCTTAAACGGGTTTAATCGTGAACAACATTTAAAAAGGTCAGGTTAAAGCAGCTGTTGAGGTAATGACATTGTCCTCGATCGGTTGCCGGCCCGGTTACCCGGCGTTGGTGGTACGCTCCTGGTTAGGTCGAAACCACTTCAGATATAACTCTGGTCAAGCGACGAGAATGACCCACTTGGATAGTTAGGTAGAACCATTCCAAATTTGACGTTGGGCGTGTCGCAGTGTGTGTGTGTCAGTGTCACAAAATTCTCCGTAACTTGTAAATAAGGTTGGCAAGAGATCTGGGACCATCGAACGAGCATGTGTGACCATTTTTTTTAAAGAGGAAAATGGCTTTATAAATTGTCATCCACACTAACGTGGAAATAAACATTCCATTCACCTGGGTTCAGGGGGACTCGAACCCTGGACCTCACTCGTGTGAGGCCCAAGCACTATAGCCTGAGCTATGAGCAGTCTTATTAAGGAAAGATTCCAGAAGTAACTACTGCTGCCAAACTGGAATTTACCAGAGAAAAGATTGCTTTGTTTTATATTTGTAAATCCGATCATGTTGTACGTGTGTGTGTGTGTTTTTGTGTGTGTATGTGTGTGTGTGTGTGTATGTGTGTGTGTGTGTGTATGTGTGTGTGTGTTTGTGTGTGTGTGTGTGTGTGTGTGTGTGTGTGTGTATGTGTGTGTGTGTGTGTATGTGTGTGTTATTTTGGACTCGCTTAATAGGTCCTGGCCAAGAGGAACACATATATATATATTTGGTTTGAAAGTTGAGGAAATATCAAAAGGTCAAGATCAAGGCTGAAGAAAATATCAAAATTTCGTGAAACTTTTTATAGTTCATACAATGAAAATAAGTATTCATTTTACAATAAAACATGTGTGTTTTATAAACGTAATTAATAAATGAAAAAACCTCGGTTTTATAAACACCTGCATTCAACATTACCAGAACCCTGGGTCAGTGAGCACAGTACACACGCACACATATGCTCACTAAATACCTACTTTATTGTCCACAAACACATGATAAACACATGCCGGGGTTCATCCTGTGACTTAAACACCTGTGACACACAACACTGTATGCGACACAAACGCGTTAGGGGGAAAGATTATTACTCAACATGTGTGTCATCACCCAACAGGTGTTGGGGGATGACACAGGAACACCTGTACTGGCCCCTGGAGCACACTGTCCCTGACACTGTCTTCCTCCACCATTACCCGCTCTACATAGAGCAGGTTGTAGAGTATTGAGCGTGTTGTAGAGCAGTATACGTGTATACTGCTCTACAACACGTCAGAACTTCCATGTCTCAAGTTCCGGTATACCAAGCTCTATGGCCTACACATATGTAAGACCAAGCTCTATGGTCTACACATATTTAAGACCAAGCTCTATGGTCTACACATATGTAAGACGAAGCTCTATGGTCTACACATATGTAAGACCAAGCTCTATGGTCTACACATATGTAAGACCAAGCTCTATGGCCTACACATATGTAAGACGAAGCTCTATGGTCTACACATATGTAAGACCAAGCTCTATGGTCTACACATATGTAAGACCAAGCTCTATGGCCTACACATATGTAAGACCAAGCTCTATGGCCTACACATGTGTAAGACCAAGCTCTATGAACATTGTACTACATATTACGTTAACTGTCCCTCGTTCGAATCCTCCGTGAATGTGTGTATGTGATGTTGATCATCTGGTGTCTGATCATTCATAATCATCTGATCATTCATAATCATCTGATCATTCTGCTCTTGTTTTTTGGCATCATGACACTCTTGAATATTCTGTTCAGCCACTTGGACTGGTCGGCACAACGACAGCCTTGTTTCTTGCAGGGTCATCGCTCGATACCCGATTGTCCCAAGTGATTGGAGTACACCTGTTCCTTGATCCCGTTCACATACTGCACCTGCTTGCCCCCGATATCCCTTCAAAGCTCAGTACTCATAATTGCTGTGCATCTTGTTATCATGATGCATAATTATGCACAGCACAGCATAATTGCTGTGCCGTGCTGTGTTATCATCCTCATAATTGCTGTGCATTGAATATTCAACTGAATGAAAGTGCTGTAGAGCTAACCTGGTTGAGCGGTTTAATTGGCTCATTATCTATGCTGGTTATAATTCTCCGTATTGCTGGTGTAGGTCGTCCAGATCCAGTGCACAACTGCTCGGCGTATAATCTGACCGTGTCGGTGGTTAATGTGCGGTGTGTGGCTGGCTTTGACGGCGGCTTGCCCCAGACCTTCGTACTGGAGCTCTACGAGCCTCGCTCCAACCGCTTGCTGGCCAATGTTACCAATAAGGTGGGTATTGTGTTGATTTGTAGGGGGGAGGGGGATGGTGTGTGTGTGTGTGTGTGTGTGTGTGTGTGTGTGTGTGTGTGTGTGGGTGTGTGGTTGCGTGTGAGGGGTACTTTCAACTATGTACTTTATACATGGTGGGATTTTGTCTGGTCAAACAGGGCTTGTCACGATCAGTTAACCTCTTCAATGGTAATCTCTAATTCCTCCTCCAGTGTTGGTTTACTGCCGCCTCTCTGTTCAGGCCCTTGTCCCTACTCTGTTGTGAAGCCTTGCTGGGATCTATTGTCGGCTCTCTCTCTCTCTCTCTCTCTCTCTCTCTCTCTCTCTCTCTCTCTCTCTCTCTCTCTCTCTCTCTCTCTCTCTCTCTCTCTCTCTCTCACACACACACACACACATAAATAATCAGAATTCTGATAAAGAAAGAGATCTAGGGGTGGTTCTAGATAGAAAACTATCACCTAAGGACCACATAAAGAATATTGTGCCAGGAGCCTATGCCACGCTTTCTAACTTCAGAATTGCTTTTAAATACATGGATGGCGATATACTAAAGAAATTGTTCACGACTTTTGTTAGGCCAAAGCTAGAATATGCAGCGGTTGTGTGGTGCCCATATCTTAAGAAGCATATCAACAAACTGGAAAAGGTGCAAAGACATGCTACTAAGTGGCTCCCAGAACTGAAGGGCAAGAGCTACGAGGAGGTTAGAGGCAATAAATATACCAAAACTAGAAGACAAAAGAAAAAGAGGTGATATGATCACTACTTACAAAATAGTAACATGAATTGATAAAATCGATAGGGAAGATTTCCTGAGACCTGGAACTCAGGTCTCAGGAAACAACAAGAGAACAAGAGGTCAAAGATTTCAACTAGCTAAACACAAATGCCGAAGAAATATAAGAAATTCACTTTCGCAAACAGAGTGGTAGACGGTTGGAACAAGTTAGGGGAGAAGGTGGTGGAGGCCAAGACCGTCAGTAGTTTCAATGCGTTATATGATAAAGAGTGCTGGGAAGACGGGACACCACGAGCGTAGCTCTCATCCTGTAACTACACTTAGGTAATTACACATACACACACTGAATTACAGGCAAGTGTCCCTAACTTGCATATCATGCAAGTTATTGGAGAAAATTGTGTCACAACTGGGAGAAGGAAGTCCTTCATGAAACGGACAGAGACAAAAGATCTAGGAGTTGTTATCACACCAAACCTGTCTCCTGAAGCCCACATCAAAAGAATAACGTCTGCAGCGTATGCGAGGCTGGCTAACATCAGAACTGCCTTCAGGAACCTGTGTAAGGAATCATTCAGAATCTTTTACACCACATATGTAAGACCAATCCTGGAGTATGCGGCCCCAGCATGGAGCCCGTACCTTGTCAAGCAAAAGGCGAAGCTTAAAAAAGTTCAGAGGTATGCCACTAGGCTAGTCCCAGAACTAAGAGGCATGAGTTACGAGGAAAGGCTGCGGGAAATGCACCTTACGGCACTGGAAGACAGAAGAGTAAGGGGGGACATGATCACTACCTTCAAACCTTCAAAAGAGGAATTTCCAGCGTAGATAAAGATAAACTATTCAACACTGGTGGGACGCGAACAAGGGGACACAGGTGGAAACTGAGTACCCAAATGAGCCACAGGGACGTTAGAAAGAACTTTTTCAGTGTCAGAGTAGTTAACAGGTGGAATGCATTAGGCAGAGATGTGGTGGAGGCTGACTCCATACACAGTTTCAAATGTAGATATGATAGAGCCCAGTAGGCTCAGGAATCTGTACATCAGTTGATGGACAGTTGAGAGGCGGGACCAAAGACTCAGAGCTCAACCTCCTGAAGCACACCTAGGTGAGTACACACGCACACGTTTCTTGTTCTTCCTGAACCTGTCTTCCCCTTTCCTCTATTTTATTACCGGTTCCTACACCGGTGTTTCCTCCTGATGTGACTGTGAAGCAGTTCGTTCTTTGTCTTTTTTCTTGTGTTGTTTTCATAGTGTCTCTCCGCTTCTCTTCTCACACTGAGGTATTCCTTCCTGGCCCTCGAGTATTCGCCTATTCTCTCTCTCTGGTGTTTTGTTAGTCATTTAGGGTCTCCACGCCCTTATACTTCTTGCTTTACCTCCTTAACATCTCTCATTATCTCATGGGGTATATCCTTGCCTTTCCTTTATATATTCCTCTGCTTCTGGAGCGGTGCAAGCTTGTCTGCACCTTTGTGATCCTTGTGGATGGTGTTGTTCATCATGTCTCGTGCTGCCTCTTACCTGAGTCATGTTCCTATGGTGTCTTTAATGGGAATTGTCTCAGTCAGGGGCCAGAGGCTACCCTAGGTCATGTGTGTGTGAATTGGGGGCGGTGAGGATGATTGTATTCATTGTATCCATTATGTTTGTATGTGTGTATGTGTGTGTGTGCGTATGTGTGTGTGTGTGTGTGTGTGTGTGTGTGTGTGTGTGTGTGTGTGTGTGTGTGTGTGTGTGTGTGTGTGTGTGTGTGTGTGTGTGTGAACATAGCTCACGCGTACATGTGTCAACGATATTTATATCCCAAATCCATATGTGCGTGTTCCTGATCCCTATGTGTACATGTAGCAGAGCCGTGTGTACAATCACGGACGGACGTGTGTGCGCGCTCTACTGACGGTGTGTGTGTGTGTGTGTTTCAGGTGCCGACGTTCGCGGTGCCGGGGCTGGCGTCAGGAGTGGCCTTCATGGGCGTGATCTACTCCACCAACGAGAAGGGCAGAGGAGAGATGGTGTCCCTGCAGGTGTACACGGTCAAGGACATGCCTGAGAGGCCCTTAGGTGAGTCCCTGTTAGACCCTTAGGTGAGTCCCTATTAGACCCTTAGGTGAGTCCCTATTAGACCCTTAGGTGAGTCCCTATTAGACCCTTAGGTGAGTCCCTATTAGACCCTTAGGTGAGTCCCTATTAGACCCTTAGGTGAGTCCCTATTAGACCCTTAGGTGAGTCCCTATTAGACCCTTAGGTGAGTCCCTATTAGACCCTTAAGTGAGTCCCTATTAGAGAGACCCTTAGGTGAGTCCCTATTAGACCCTTAGGTGAGTCCATATTAGAGAGACCCTTAGGTGAGTTCCTATTATTGAAACCCTTAGGTGAGTCCCTATTAGACCCTTAGGTGAGTCCCTATTATTGAGACCCTTAGGTGAGTCCCTATTAGACCCTTAGGTGAGTCCCTATTATTGAGACCCTTAGGTGAGTCCCTATTAGACCCTTAGGTGAGTCCCTATTAGTGAGATCCTTAGGTGAGTCCATATTAGACCCTTAGGTGAGTCCCTATTAGTGAGACCCTTAGGTGAGTCCATATTAGACCCTTAGGTGAGTCCCTATTAGACCCTTAGGTGAGTCCCTATTAGTGAGACCCTTAGGTGAGTCCATATTAGACCCTTAGGCGAGTCCCTATTAGTGAGACCCTTATGTGAGTCCATATTAGAGAGACCCTTAGGTGAGTCCCTATTAGACCCTTAGGTGAGTCCCTATTATTGAGACCCTTAGGTGAGTCCCTATTAGACCCTTAGGTGAGTCCCTATTAGTGAGACCCTTAGGTGAGTCCATATTAGACCCTTAGGTGAGTCCCTATTAGTGAGACCCTTAGGTGAGTTCCTATTATTGAGACCCTTAGGTGAGTCCCTATTATTGAGACCCTTAGGTGAGTCCCTATTATTGAGACCCTTAGGTGAGTCCCTATTATTGAGACCCTTAGGTGAGTCCCTGTTAGGGAGGCCCTTAGGTGAGTCCATTATCATAAGGGGGAGGGGCGGGACCTTGCACACATGCACTAGGGCGTCGACCACAGGTGTGTAGGGGGGGAGGGGTCAAGCACATCTGACTGGCATCCCCAGAGGCAGGGGTGTGTGTGTGTATATATATATATGTGCGCCTGCGTGTATATATATATATATATATATATATATATATATATATATATATATATATATATATATATATATATATATATATATATATTATTAAATATGACCGAAAAAGTAAGATTAATAATTCTAACACGAATTTTCTCAATCTTTCGTACATTACGCTTCACTGTTGGAGGTAAATCAAAAATCACTTCTCCAAAATTCATTTTTATTTCTAGTCTGACGCGACACGGGCGCGTTTCGTAAAACTTATTACATTTTCAAAGACTTCACAAATACACAACTGATTAGAACGTATCTCTGATTTTATATCTACATTTGAGTGAGGTGGTAAGGGTGATGTGGCATTAACACAAGACAGAACAGGAGCCAGATACCCACACCCACGTACAGACTGGCAAAGCGACTCAACGGCCTGCTGACTCCTTATGTTCCTTGCGCCTTCAGCCTGAAGTCTCCAAAGGAATTTGTGGACTTACTGCGGGGCACACGGGCCACAGGGATAAGAGCCTCGTTGGACGTAGAATCGCTGTTTACCAACGTACCTGTGGACGAGACAATCGGAATGATAGCCGACAGAGTGTATCGTGATCCAGCCTGTACTCCTCTTGACATGCCAGAAAGTATTCTGAGGAAACTACTCCAAGCTTGTACTAAAGAGGCACCCTTCTTGAGCCCGGATGGGCACATGTATAAGCAAGTAGATGGGGTCGCCATGGGTTCTCCCCTAGGTGTCCTGTTTGCAAACTTCTACATGGGTACCATCGAGCAAAAAGTCTTAGTCGACATGAACTTGAAACCGGCCATATACTGCAGGTATGTTGACGACATTTTTACACAGGTACCTGATGTCAGACATCTGCAGAAGCTGAAGGAGGCATTTGAGCATAGTTCCGTGCTGCGTTTCACTTACGAGACGGAAAAGGATGGGAAGCTGCCTTTCCTAGATGTAACAGTCATGGAAAAGGGCGGAGGTTTCCACACTGCAGTCTACACTAAGGAAACAAACATAGGAATGTGCCTAAATGCCAACAGCGACTGCCCTGACAGGTACAAGAGGAGTGTTGTTAACGCATACGTCGACCGTGCTCTCAGCCACAGCTCAGAATGGAAGCAAGTCGACGAAGAACTCTGTAGGGTAAGGCAGGTCCTAGTCAATAACGGCTTCTCCAATGGTTTCATCGAAGACATCATAAGAAGGAAAGTGAAAAGCCATGCAACCTCTGAAGAGACAACTAACACAACACCTATACCCCCTATTAGACTATTTTACAGGAACTTCTTTTCCACAGCTCATAAAACGGAGGAAAGGGTCCTGAAAGATATTGTTAATAGAAACGTTATCCCTACAGACAAAAATCAGAGGATACAACTGACGATTTACTATAAAACCAGAAAAACGGCCAGCCTACTCATGAGAAACTCTCCAGACACAAAACAGAACGCTTTAAAAGAGACTAATGTCGTCTATGCCTTCAAATGCCCACTTGGGGACTGTAAGCTCCAAAAAACCCAGTATATAGGCAAGACAACAACATCTCTTTCTAGGCGTTTAACGATGCATAAGCAACAGGGCTCCATTAAGGAACATATAATCTCTTCCCATAACCAAACCATCGCCAGAGAAATCCTAGTAAACAACACAAAAATCATCGATAGATACAGCGATAGCAGGCGGCTTGACGTTTGCGAGGCACTACACATCAAGAAGTCAACACCAGCAATCAACAGCCAATTATTGCACAACTATATTCTACCCACCTCAAGACTCCGCTCCAATATAGAAGCATCAAGAAATATGGACCAATAGGCTTTCTACAAACACTTCTATTCAATACCCATTGTTTCTGTTCTGTCTTGTGTTGATACTTTTAATACCCTATTAATATCCCCTCCTGTTCTGTCTTGTGTTAATGCCACATCACCCTTACCACCTTACTCAAATGTAGATATAAAATCAGAGATACGTTCTAATCAGTTGTGTATTTGTGAAGTCTTTGAAAATGTAATAAGTTTTACGAAACGCGCCCGTGTCGCGTCAGACTAGAAATAAAAATGAATTTTGGAGAAGTGATTTTTGATTTACCTCCAACAGTGAAGCGTAATGTACGAAAGATTGAGAAAATTCGTGTTAGAATTATTAATCTTACTTTTTCGGTCATATTTAATAATATATGTCTACAGGAAAGACTGCTACCAAAATATACTAATATATATATATATATATATATATATATATATATATATATATATATATATATATATATATATATATATATATATATATATATATATATATTCATACCTGCCTCATCACCAAGTCCATTTGAGATGTCGGTTATAGAGGATTTGCAATCGGAAAACTGTGTTATGGGAGACCGTGTGTGTGCTGTATTTTCATTCACCTGCAGGTTTGTTTGTTAAACACATTCAACACACATTTTTTTATCAACAAAGTTTTGACTTTGTCGATACGTTTTTCTTGAATATATAACACACACACACACATACACACACACACACACACACATACACACACACACACACACACACACACACATACACATACACACACACACACACACACACACATACACATACACACACACACACATACACACACAAACACACACACACACACACACACACACACACACACACACACACACACACACACACACACACACACACACACACATACACATACACATACACACACACACACATACACACACAAACACACACACACACACACACACACACACACACACACACACACATACACACACACAAATGAATCGGAGGGTATCGATTCATTTCTCTCAATGTTTGCGGACGATGCTAAAATTATGAGAAGGATTAAAACAGAAGAGGACTGTTTGAGGCTTCAAGAAGACCTAGACAAGCTGAAGGAATGGTCGAACAAATGGTTGTTAGAGTTTAACCCAACCAAATGTAATGTAATGAAGATAGGTGTAGGGAGCAGGAGGCCAGATACAAGGTATCATCTGGGAGAGGAAATTCTTCAGGAGTCAGAGAAGGAAAAAGACTTGGGGGTTGATATCACGCCAGACCTGTCTCCTGCAGCACATATCAAGCGGATAACATCAGCGGCATATGCCAGGCTGGCCAACATACGAACGGCATTCAGAAACTTGTGTAAAGAATCATTCAGAACTTTGTATACCACATATGTCAGGCCAATCCTGGAGTATGCAGCCCCAGCATGGAGTCCATATCTAGTCAAGGATAAGACTAAACTGGAAAAGGTTCAAAGGTTTGCCACCAGACTAGTACCCGAGCTGAGAGGTATGAGCTACGAGGAGAGACTACGGGAATTAAACCTCACTTCGCTGGAAGACAGAAGAGTTAGGGGGGACATGATCACCACATTCAAGATTCTGAAGGGGATTGTTAGGGTAGATAAAGACAGTCTATTTAACACAAGGGGAACACGCACAAGGGGACACAGGTGGAAACTGAGTGCCCAAATGAGCCACAGAGATATTAGAAAGAACTTTTTTAGTGTCAGAGTGGTTGACAAATGGAATGCATTAGGAAGTGATGTGGTGGAGGCTGACTCCATACACAGTTTCAAGTGTAGATATGACAGAGCCCGATAGGCTCATGAATCTGTACACCTGTTGATTGACGGTTGAGAGGCGGGACCAAAGAGCCAGAGCTCAACCCCCGCAAACACAACTAGGTGAGTACAACTAGGTGAGTACACACACACACACGCACATACACATACACACACACACACACACACACACACACACACACACACACACACACACACACACATATACACACACACACACACACACATACACACACACACACACACACACACACACACACACACACACACACACATACACACACACACACACACACACACACACACACACACACACACACACACACACACACACCTGTTTGTCACCTGTGCGTAACGTGTTTTTCTCCCCAACCAGCGGCCGTAAAACCCCCGCCCCCCCGCGGCAAATCATCGCTACCTCTCAACCTCAACTCCATCATCGCCATGGTGGTGGGCGGCGTGGGCGGCCTCTTGGTGGTGGGCGTGATCGTGTGCGCTGTGGTGCGGCTGCGTCTGGAGAGGGGGGCGGTGGTGGGCGGAGGGGGTGGGCGGCCAGGGGTGGGGGGTTGTGGGCGTGGGGGGGAAGGGGATATGAAGTCGAGCATGGAAGAGGTGGGGGTGGCGCAGGGGGCGTCCCCCCTCCTGATGCCGCCCCCTGCCACCACCCTCAAGGACCTCCCCCCACCCCCCTCCTCCTCCCCTACCGACCAGGATGAGAAGAACCCGGATGTCATCCCCCACTCAGGTGAGTCCTTGACTTCCTCTACCACTCAGGTGAGTCCTTGACTCCCTCTACCACTCAGGTGAGTCCTTGACTCCCTCTACCACTCAGGTGAATCCTTGAGTTCCTCTACCACTCAGGTGAGTCCTTGACTTCCTCTACCACTCAGGTGAATCCTTGAGTTCCTCTACCACTCAGGTGAGTCCTTGACTTCCTCTACCACTCAGGTGAGTCCTTGACTTCCTCTACCACTCAGGTGAGTCCTCGACTTCCTCTACCACTCAGGTGAGTCCTTGACTTCCTCTACCACTCAGGTGAGTCCTCGACTTCCTCTACCACTCAGGTGTAAGTCAAGGACTCACCTGAGTGGTAGAGTAAGTCAAGGACTCACCTGAGTGGTAGAGGAAGTCAAGGACTCACCTGAGTGGTAGAGGAAGTCAAGGACTCACCTGAGTGGTAGAGGAAGTCAAGGACTCACCTGAGTGGTAGAAAAAGTCAAGGACTCACCTGAGTGGTAGAGGAAGTCGAGGACTCACCTGAGTGGTAGAGGAAGTCAAGGACTCACCTGAGTGGTCAAGAGTCCTTGACTTTTTCTACCACTCAGGTGAGTCCTTGACTTCCTCTACCACTCAGGTGAGTCCTTGACTTCCTCTACCACTCAGGTGAGTCCTTGACTTCCTCTACCACTCAGGTGAGTCCTTGACTTACTCTACCACTCAGGTGAGTCCTTGACTTACTCTACCACTCAGGTGAATCCTTGAGTTCCTCTACCACTCAGGTGAGTCCTTGACTTCCTCTACCACTCAGGTGAGTCCTTGACTTCCTCTATCACTCAGGTGAGTCCTTGACTTCCTCTACCACTCAGGTGAGTCCTTGACTTCCTCTACCACTCAGGTGAGTCCTTGACTTCCTCTACCACTCAGGTGAGTCCTCGACTTTCTCTACCACTCAGGTGAGTCCTCGACTTCCTCTACCACTCAGGTGAGTCCTTGACTTCCTCTACCACTCAGGTGAGTCTCCGACGTCAGTATAGCCACTTAGTTGAGTCTGATGATGACATTTGATACTCATGGCTGAGTCATTGATGTTATTTTTCCCACTCGGTTGAGTCGAGGAAGCCATGTGAAGCATTACTCACCACTTATGTGAGTAACTTTACATTAGGTGAGTATCAGACGTCATCGGGTACTCACATTAGCCTCTGAAGAATGCTCTCTCACACTCTGGTAAGTCGTTTCGTGAGTCAGATACTCACTGAGCTTGAAGAACTACCACTCGGTATGAGATTGTGACGTCATAAGACGTTTAGGTGAACCGCATCTTCAATCTTCACCTCATCAGGTGACTGGTGCTGACATTCTCTGACGTCATCACAAACCCGCGTGAGTTGCTGACGTCATTATTGTTATTCGCGAGTTTATGACGTCACAATACTCCAACACAAACCTGTGACGTCACTTTACCATAAACTAGCATTGCAAGGTAATGCAAAGATTGGGTTTGCATTACCTTAGATTTTGTCCCAAACAAAATCAACTGAATGCAAATTCAATTTTTTTTTTTATTACGCACCCCATTAAACTGAATGCAATGGCAATAACTAGCAGCACGCAAGAGCCACCAGAGTGCCTCTAGAGTGCCTCTAGAGTGCCGCTAGAGTGCCGCTAGAGTGTAAGGACTGTGTAATCACTCTCTCACTCTCCCGCAACAGACGCAGACTCCTGGCACATTGAAGGTGTCAACACCATCAGCTCGTCAACCCTGGCTACGGGGTACGCCACCTTGCCCAGGACTGCCCACCTGTACAGTCACCCTGCCACCTTCCAGGTGAGTCACGGACAGACAGGTAGACACACAGGTAGACACAGGTAGACAGACAGGTAGACACAGGTAGACTGTCTCTATCCGAGCAAAAAAAGAAAGGGCCTCGTAACTATATAAATGTGTATTTAGTTGTAAATAAATATTGCATAAGCTGCAAGTCCGGCCCGAGATATACTGTGGCTTGTATACCCGGGTATACTGTGGCTTGTATACCCAGGTATATTGTGGCTTGTATACCCAGGTATATTGTGGCTTGTATACCCAGGTGTACTGTGGCTTGTATACCCAGGTATATTGTGGCTTGTATACCCAGGTATACTGTGGCTTGTATACCCAGGTATACTGTGGCTTGTATACCCAGGTATATTGTGGCTTGTATACCCAGGTATATTGTGGCTTGTATACCCAGGTATATTGTGGCTTGTATACCCAGGTATATTGTGGCTTGTATACCCAAGTATACTGTGACTTGTATAGCCAGGTATATTGTGAGGTGTATAACCAGGTATACTGTGGCTTGTATACCCAAGTATACTGTGACTTGTATAGCCAGGTATATTGTGGCTTGTATACCCAGGTATACTGTGGCTTGTATACCCAGGTATATTGTGGCTTGTATACCCAGGTATACTGTGGCTTGTATACCCAGGTATACTGTGGCTTGTATACCCAGGTATATTGTGGCTTGTATACCCAGGTATACTGTGGCTTGTATACCCAGGTATACTGTGGCTTGTATACCCAGGTATACTGTGGCTTGTATACCCAGGTATATTGTGACTTGTATACCCAGGTATACTGTGGCTTGTATACCCAGGTATACTGTGGCTTGTATACCCAGGTATAATGTGGCTTGTATACCCAGGTATATTGTGGCTTGTATACCCAGGTATACTGTGGCTTGTATACCCAGGTATACTGTGGCTTGTATACCCAGGTATATTGTGGCTTGTATACCCAGGTATATTGTGGCTTGTATACCCAAGTATACTGTGACTTGTATAGCCAGGTATATTGTGAGGTGTATAACCAGGTATACTGTGGCTTGTATACCCAAGTATACTGTGACTTGTATAGCCAGGTATATTGTGGCTTGTATACCCAGGTATACTGTGGCTTGTATACCCAGGTATACTGTGGCTTGTATACCCAGGTATATTGTGGCTTGTATACCCAGGTATATTGTGGCTTGTATACCCAGGTATACTGTGGCTTGTATACCCAGGTATACTGTGGCTTGTATACCCAGGTATATTGTGGCTTGTATACCCAGGTATACTGTGGCTTGTATACCCAGGTATACTGTGGCTTGTATACCCAGGTATACTGTGGCTTGTATACCCAGGTATATTGTGGCTTGTATACCCAGGTATACTGTGGCTTCTATACCCAGGTATACTGTGGCTTGTATACCCAGGTATAATGTGGCTTGTATACCCAAGTATACTGTGACTTGTATAGCCAGGTATATTGTGGGGTGTATAACCAGGTAATGGGTGGGGTGTATACCCAGGTATACTGTGGCTTGTATACCCAGGTATACTGTGGCATATATACCCAGGTATATTGTGGAGTGTATACCCAGGTATATTGTGGGGTGTATACCCAGGTATGCTGTGGCTTGTATACCCAGGTATATTTTGGCTTGTATATCCAGGTATATTGTGGGGTGTATACCAAGTATATTGTGGCTTGTATACCCAGGTATATTGTGGAGTGTATACCCAGGTATATTGTGGGGTGTATACCCAGGTATATTGTGGCTAGTATACCCAGGTATATTGTGGGTGAATACCCAGGTATATTTTGGCTTGTATACCCAGGTATATTGTGGAGTGTATACCCAGGTATATTGTGGGGTGTATACCCAGGTATATTGTGGGGTGTATACCCAGGTATACTGTGGCTTGTATACCCAGGTATATTCTGGGGTGTATACCCAGGTATATTGTGGGGTGTATACCCAAGTATATTGTGGCTAGTATACCCAGGTATATTGTGGCTTGTATACCCAGGTATATTGTGGCTTGTATACCCAGGTATACTGTGGCTTGTATACCCCCAGGTATATTGTGGGGTGTATACCCAAGTATATTGTGGCTTGTATACCCCGGGTATATTGTGGGGTGTATACCCAGGTATACTGTAGCTTGTATAACCAGGTATACTATGGCTTGTATACCCGGGTATACTGTGGCTTGTATAGCCAGGTATATTGTGGGGTGTATATCCAGGTATACTGTGGCTTGTATACCCAGGTATATTGTGGGGTGTATAGCCAGGTATACTGTGGCGTGTATACCCAGGTATATTGTGGCTTGTATACCCATGTATACTGTGGCTTGTATACCCATGTATACTGTGGCTTGTATACCCATGTATACTGTGGCTTGTATACCCATGTATACTGTGGCTTGTATACCCATGTATACTGTGGCTTGTATACCCGTGTATACTGTGGCTTGTATACCCAGGTATACTCTAACAGCGATACTCTAACATAAGACTGATGCCAACTACATATATGTATGTACATTTTTTAATAGAAATCTTTATGTCCCAAGCATTATATTATTTCAGAACTCTAATGATCCAAGAGTGAAATATGTGATGTATTTCCCATAGAGTTTTTATTAGCCATATTAATATATTTTCCGACCATACAGTTTCAATGTTTCCTGATAATACATTTTCTGAGATGGGGGGGGGGAGCCCAAGGGGATAGGATCGAGGAGGGGGTCATATGATTAAAACACACATACACACACACACACGTAGTTTCAAAGTGTTATATGACAAAGAGTGCTGGGAAGACGGGACATCACGAGCGTAGCTCTCATCCTGTAACTACAATTAGGTAATTACACGCACACACACACACACACACACACACACACACACACACACACACACACACACACATTTACTCACATACACAGCAATCGGTTTTGTTTAACCCTTAAACTGCGCAGCTATATAAAAGAGCTGCTAGATGTACACACAACTAAAACTAGTTTTCGGACCGAAGATACGGGGGACCAATCTAGGCTCGAATGCAGACCCTGTAGAAAGGGAAGTCGTCGCTGAATCTACCAAAGTGCACACACTGAGACCGTCAGAGATGTAGACAGAAACAGACAAACAGACAGAGATAGACATACTCACGGAGACGGAGGCTGTCAACGGCTTACACCCGCAGCCCCATCAGACCACACCACCACCACTGGTCATACTAAAAAGCCACTAAAACTCGCATTAATAACATATTCCCTAGAGGATTAATACCAGATCCTACTTAATACAAGCGATGCACATACACGGCTCCGCCAATGACCTGGTAATCTATTCATACCTGAGACACCGACGGATTTGCAACACGAGAGCCCCTCCATCTCTGTGGGCCATGAGGGCCAGAATAATACGGAGGAGAGCAAGGCTGGAAGTACAACAACAGTGGACTCGATAGGAACTTAACGTGCGGATGTAAGTACAGGCATCAGACCTGCAAAGAGGATTACGTGTCAGCCGGCATTAAGACACAACGAGTTTTGGAACTGGAATATATTCCAAGCTCCAGCGTCCATGAATTCATCTGAATCTATTTAACTGGACAACCCATCCCTCTGAAATGATATAACATGCAGCACCTATTTAGTCGAATATACACAAAATTTGGTCGAATATACACAAAATTGGAGTGTTAGTCGATAATGTCCATGTTTAGCAATATTAAATTAGTTTAGGGCACAAAGAAAACATTCTTAGGTCTAGTAATAGCAACTATATGTATTAAGCCTAACATAGCGTATATTTGGCCTAGGCTTGCTTGGATTTGTTAAAATAGGTTAGGTTCTATTTTTCCATTTTCATAGACTGCCATCCTGGCACAGTCGGTTATACAAAACGGTGACCTTTTTGAGTCCAACAATCCAATTATATATATATATATATATATATATATATATATATATATATATATATATATATATATATATATATATATATATATATATATATATATATATATGTCGTACCTAGTAGCCAGAACTCACTTCTCAGCCTACTATTCAAGGCCCGATTTGCCTAATAAGCCAAGTTTTCCTGAAATAATATATTTACTATAATTTTTTTCTTATGAAATGATAAAGCAACCCTTTTCTCTATGTATGAGGTCAATTTTTTTTATTGGAGTTAAAATTAACGTAGATATATGACCGAACCTAACCAACCCTACCTAACCTAACCTAACCTATATTTATAGGTAAGGTTAGGTTAGGTAGCCAAAAAAAGCTAGGTTAGGTTAGGTTAGGTAGGTTAGGTAGACGAAAAAAAATTAATTCATGAAAACTTGGCTTATTAGGCAAATCGGGCCTTGAATAGTAGGCTGAGAAGTGCGTTCTGGCTATTAGGTACGACATATATATATATATACATATATATATATATATATATATATATATATATATATATATATATATATATATATATATATATATATATATATATATATATATATATATATTATTAAATATGACCGAAAAAGTAAGATTAATAATTCAAACACGAATTTTCTCAATCTTTCGTACATTTCTTTACACTGTTGGAGGTAAATCAAAAATCAATTCTCCAAAATTCATTTTTATTTCTAGTCTGACGCGACACGAGCGCGTTTCGTAAAACTTATTACATTTTCAAAGACTTTAGTTCACAAATACACAACTGAATAGAACTTACGCATCTCCGATTTTATATCTACATTTGAGTGAGGTGGAAGGGGTGAGGTGGCATTAACACAAGACAGAACAAGAGGTGGCATTAATAGGGTATTAATTTCATCAACACAAGACAGAACAAGAGGTGGCATTAATAGGGTATTAATTTCATCATCACAAGACAGAACACGAAACAATGGATATTGAATAGAAGTGTTTGTAGAAAGCCTATATATATATATATATATATATATATATATATATATATATATATATATATATATATATATATATATATATATATATATATATATATATATATATATATATACTTTTTATTTTATTTTTATTATACTTTTAATACTCTTTATTTTCTTCTCCGAGGCTATGGGTCCCCACATTGGCACCAGAGGTGGTACCCTCACAAATTTATATATATATATATATATTAGTATATTTTGGTAGCAGTCTTTCCTGTAGACATATATTATTAAATATGACCGAAAAAGTAAGATTAATAATTCTAACACGAATTTTCTCAATCTTTCGTACATTACGCTTCACTGTTGGAGGTAAATCAAAAATCACTTCTCCAAAATTCATTTTTATTTCTAGTCTGACGCGACACAGGCGCGTTTCGTAAAACTTATTACATTTTCAAAGACTTCACAAATACACAACTGATTAGAACTTGCGTTTCCCTGATTTTATATCTACATTTGAGTGAGGTGGGAAGGGTGATGTGGCATTACATTTGAGTGAGGTGGGAAGGGTGATGTGGCATTAACACAAGACAGAACACTAGGGGATATTAATAGGGTATTAAAAGTATCAACACAAGACAGAACAGAAACAATTTGGTAAACAGGTTGGTAAACAGCGATTCTACGTCCAACGAGGCTCTTATCCCTGTGGCCCGTGCGCCCCGCAGTAAGTCCACAAATTCCTTTGGAGACTTCAGGCTGAAGGCGCAAGGAACATAAGGAGTCAGCAGGCCGTTGAGTCGCTTCGCCAGTCTGTACGTGGGTGTGGGTATCTGGCTAATGATTGGCCGAAGTGGGTTTCCAACAGCGACTGCCCTGACAGGTACAAGAGGAGTGTTGTTAACTCATACGTCGACCGTGCTCTCAGCCACAGCTCAGAATGGAAGCAAGTCGACGAAGAACTCTGTAGGGTAAGGCAGGTCCTAGTCAATAACGGCTTCTCCAATGGTTTCATCGAAGACATCATAAGAAGGAAAGTGAAAAGCCATGCAACCTCCGAAGAGACAACTAACACAACACCTATACCCCCTATTAGACTATTTTACAGGAACTTCTTTTCCACAGCTCATAAAACAGAGGAAAGGGTCCTGAAAGATATTGTTAATAGAAACGTTATCCCTACAGACAAAAATCAGAGGATACAACTGACGATTTACTATAAAACCAGAAAAACGGCCAGCCTACTCATGAGAAACTCTCCAGACACAAAACAGAACGCTTTAAAAGAGACTAACGTCGTCTATGCCTTCAAATGCCCACTTGGGGACTGTAAGCTCCAAAAAACCCAGTATATAGGCAAGACAACAACATCTCTTTCTAGGCGTTTAACGATGCATAAACAACAGGGCTCCATTAAGGAACATATAATCTCTTCCCATAACCAAACCATCGCCAGAGAAATCCTAGTAAACAACACAGAAATCATCGATAGATACAGCGATAGCAGGCGGCTTGACGTTTGCGAGGCACTACACATCAAGAAGTCAACACCAGCAATCAACAGCCAATTATTGCACAACTATATTCTACCCACCTCAAGACTCCGCTCCAATATAGAAGCATCAAGAAATATGGACCAATAGGCTTTCTACAAACACTTCTATTCAATACCCATTGTTTCTGTTCTGTCTTGTGTTGATACTTTTAATACCCTATTAATATCCCCTAGTGTTCTGTCTTGTGTTAATGCCACATCACCCTTCCCACCTCACTCAAATGTAATGCCACATCACCCTTCCCACCTCACTCAAATGTAGATATAAAATCAGGGAAACGCAAGTTCTAATCAGTTGTGTATTTGTGAAGTCTTTGAAAATGTAATAAGTTTTACGAAACGCGCCCGTGTCGCGTCAGACTAGAAATAAAAATGAATTTTGGAGAAGTGATTTTTGATTTACCTCCAACAGTGAAGCGTAATGTACGAAAGATTGAGAAAATTCGTGTTAGAATTATTAATCTTACTTTTTCGGTCATATTTAATAATATATATATATATATATATATATATATATATATATATATATATATATATATATATATATATATATATATATATATATATATATATATATTATTCCTCTCACCAGGAATAAGATTTGAAAATATTATTCATAAAATATAAAGTTTACCTACAACTTGGTTCAAGCACTTTATGAAAATTAGAATGTAATTGTGTACGTTAATGCAACAAAGGTAATTGGACGCTCACTAAAACATGAAATGCGGCTTTTGTTATAACAATATTTGTGTTATTTAAGTGGGCCTGTTTTTTGTGTTTTTTTAAAATGCAAAGTATGTACCTTTTTTTTGTTCTGGTTGCGTCCCTGCGATAAATATTTGTGGGCCGCAAAAATATTGTGTAATACACTTTTATAAATAGTCTGTGTGTGTGTGTATGTGAATGTAATCACCTAGTTCTCACCTAGTTGTGCTTGCGGGGGTTGAGCTCTGGCTCTTTGGTTCCGCCTCTCAACCGTCAATCAACTGGTGTACGGGTTCCTGAGCCTACTGCGCTCTATCATATCTACATTTGAAACTGTGTATGGAGTCAGCCTCCACCACATCACTGCCTAATGCATTCCAATTGTTAACTACTCTGACACTGAAAAAAGTTCTTTCTGACGTCCCGTCCCGTAGTGTGTGTGTGTGGGGGGCCTATATTTTTTGTTTCCAGCACACACACACACACACACACACACACACACACACACACACACACACACACACACACACACACACACACACACACACACATCCGAAAGGATGAAAGGAAAACAACGAAATGAAGATGAGAAACCCATGGTTTAATCAGAGATGTAGGCTAGCTAAGCAGCAAAGTAAAAGGGCGTGGAGAAACTATAGGAATAACAGGACACTGGAGAGCAGTGAAAGATACTAGAATGCCAGGAGTGAATATGTCAGGATGAGAAGAGAGGCAGAAAGACAATACGAAAATGACATCGCAAGCAAGGCAAAGACTCAACCTAAATTGCTGCATAGCCACATCAGGAGAAAAACAACAGTAAAGGAACAGGTTATGAAATTGAGGATAGGGGCAGAAAGAGTCACTACAAATGATAAGGAAGTGTGCGAGGAACTGAATAAGAAATTACAGGAGCTCTTCACGTTAGAGCAAGAAGAAGTTCAAGATATAAGAGGGAATAGTTAACCAGGAACCACTGGAAGAGTTTGAGATTACCAGTGGGGATGTAAGGAAGCTTTTTCTTGAGTTGGATGTGATAAAGACTATCACCATTTTGGAATCTTCCAAATGGATGGAATGCATCATCAGGCCTAGATATAATCTTCCCATGGATACTAAAGGAAGGAACAGAAGCACTGCCTGCCTCTTTCCATAATGTACAACAAATCACTGGCAACAGGAGAACTGCCAAAAATTTGGAAAGCGGCTAGTCCCGATATACAAGAAGGGGAATAGACAGGAGGCACTGAACTACAGGCAAGTGTCCCTAACTTGCATACCATGCAAGTTGATGGAGAAGATTGTGCGAAAAACAGATAGTGGAACATCTGGAGCGAGAGAACTTTGTAACATTGCATCAAAATGAGTTCAGGGATGGCAAGTCCTGCCTCGCAGGATTAATTGAATTTTACGATTAGGCAACATAAATCAGGCAAGAAAGAGAGGGGTGGATAGACTGCATATTTCTGGATTGCCAGAAAGCCTTTGACATTGTACCACATAAGAGGCTAGTGAAAAAGCTGGAGATGCAGGCTGCAGTGAAAGGGAAGGTACTCCGTTGGATAAAGGAGTACCTACGTAACAGAAGACAGCGAGTCACTGTGAAGGGTGAGGTCTCGGATTGGTGAGGAGTCACCAGTGGAGTCCCGCAGGGGTCAGTCCTTGGACCTATACTCTTTCTGTTATATGTAAATGATCTCCCAGAGGGTAATGAATAGTTCCTCTCATTGTTTGCTGATGATGCAAAAATTATGAAGAGGATTAAAACAGAGGAAGATAGTATGAGGATACAATATGACCTAGACAGACTGAGTGAATGGTCCAACAAATGGCTGTTGAAGTTCAACCCGAGTAAATATAAGGTAAGGAAAATAGGCGATGGAAACATGAGGCCAGACACAGGATACAGAATAGGAGATGAACTACTTCATGAAACGGACAGAGAGAAAGATCGAGGAGTTGATATCACACCAAACCTGTCTCCTGAAGCCCACATAAAAAAATTCCATCTGCGGCATATGCGAGGCTGGCTAACATCAGAACAGCCTTCAGGAACCTGTGTAAGGAATCATTCAGAAGATTGTATACCACATATGTAAGACCAATCCTGGAGTATGCGGCACCAGCATGGAGCCCGTATCTTGTCAAGCACAAGACGAAGCTGGAAAAAATTCAGAGATATGCCACTAGGCTAATCCCAGAACTAAGAGGCATGAGTTACGAGGAAAGGCTGCGTGAAATGCACCTCACGACACTGGAAGACAGAAGAGTAAAAGGAGACATGATCACTACCTACAAAATTCTTAGAGGAATTGACAGGGTAGACAAGGATAAATTGTTTAACACGGGTGGTACGCGAGCAAGGGACACAGGTAGAGACTGAGTACCCAAATGAGCCACAGAGACATTAGAAAGAACTTTTTAAGTGTCAGAGTAGTTAGTAAATGGAATGCATTAGGAAGTGATTTGGTGGAGGCTGACTCCATACACGTTTCAAGTTTAGATATGATAGAGCCCAGTAGGCTCAGGAATCTGTACATCAGTTGATTGACAGTTGAGAGACGGGACCAAAGAGCCAAAGCTCAACCTCCGCAAGCACAACTAGGTGAGTACACACCCAGCTGCACACAAGGGCATCGGTGAGCGGAAGTGGCCGCTAAATTTAATTACAAATCCATATTTTACCGTTAACAATCACAAATCAGCAACTGTTATGAAAGTTACCGATTTTGAAGCTTTAAAAAAAATTATTTAAGCATCGTTCCTAACTTTTTTTAATTTGAGCTGAGTGAGAGTCATTCGTTTGTTAGTCTGATAATTGTCTTCGAGGGCGACAGACCGTTGTCACTCGAGGGTGTGAGCCCCGTTGGCAAGGTTCTGGATAAGCCATTCCGTTATCATGACCTCTTAGGTCATCAGTAAGATTTATTTTGCCGTGTGCCGGTTGGGTCAATTACACTTTTAGCCTCGTCTCTCGGAGGCTGTTAGAGAGACCTCGAGAACGCTCATCTCAACACGTCTGTTAAGATGCTTGATGCCCTTTGGAGGTCACTCTCAGGTCAGGGATGGTAATGGGACATGAGCATCGGACAGAATAACGTATCCGATCAGGTGAATTCGTTTGACGTAAATATTAGAGATGAGACGAGTCGTTGTCTGATGTTCTGATGTTACGCACCTGCTGAAAAGACCTTAATCCGAACCAAACTGCATCACCGATCCTAACTAACCTCCCCTGTGTCTTCCTCCTCCCAGCAGGCGTGTGTGGGCGGCAGCAGCGCCCACTACACCGAGCTCTTCCTACCTGGAGCTGCCGCAGCACCGCCACACCACTGCCACCAGCCACAGCGCGTCCTGTACGCAGCTTTTGAGCAGCGAGCGCGGTACCCTGCGCCTCAGCAGCAGCACCACTCCTCGGCGTACCAGCACACGCTACCAGCCTCCAGTACGCCCACGCTACACCACCACCACCACCCGCACCACACGCCCGCGGGACACCCACAGGCAGCCCAGCAGCCAATCTGGACGCCTTCTGCGACGGCGATAGTCCGGCGGCACTCACTGAGACGCGATCCTTACACGAGTGACCATGAAGCGACGGTGCCACTCATTGCTAGCCAGAAGGAGAGCTCCGTGTAGGGTGAGTGATGGGCCCTATACCAGGCTCTTGTTAGGTCTATAAGTATCTCTGTAGGGTGAATGAGGGCCTTACCTGGCTCTTGTTAGGTCTATAAGTATCTCTGTAGGGTGAGTGACGGGCCCTACCTGGCTCTTGTTAGGTCTATAAGTATCCCTGTAGGGTGAGTGAGGGGCCCTACCTGGCTCTTGTTAGGTCTATAAGTATCCCTGTAGGGTGAGTGAGGGGCCCTACCAGGCTCTTGTTAGGTCTATAAGTATCCCTGTAGGGTGAGTGAGGGGCCCTACCAGGCTCTTGTTAGGTCTATAAGTATCCCTGTAGGGTGAATGAGGGCCTTACCTGGCTCTTGTTAGGTCTATAAGTATCTCTGTAGGGTGAGTGAGGGGCCCTACCAGGTTCTTGTTAGGTCTATAAGTATCCCTGTAGGGTGAGTGAGGGGCCCCACCTGGCTCTTGTTAGATCTACCACCGTCTTAATTGAGGGTCATTAGGGAAGTAAACCTCGCTCCTGTTAAATCTACTAGTATGTTATGATAGTGGACCCAGTGCTGGCCTCTGTACCTTAGAAAAACAAAAGCAATGTCTTCTTGTCTCAATTTTACCTCTTAGTCTTGTTTTGGGTGAGTCTGATAAGATAAGACAAGACTTTATAAGACTTGACCCTGATAAGACTTCAGTCTTGAGCCTCCCTCTCCTCCTCCTCCTCTTCCTTGTAGTGTAGTGAGCATCTCCCAGCTCAGCCAGGTCGGTGCTGTGGCGGTCTATAGCTTCTTGCAAGGTTGACCTTCACAGTATCGTTGATCTTGCAATCCGTCCACACACATATATGTTATCCTTCGTGTTCTTCAATTATTATTATCTTGCTGGCGATGTTCCCTAAATTGCGTTCGTGTATGTGAATGTTGAGGCTGTACGGATGTTTATCAGTAGGGCAGACAGACAGACACACACACACACACACACACACACACACACACACACACACACACACACACACACACACACACACACACACACACACACACACACACACACACGGGGGGGC
Source organism: Procambarus clarkii (assembly GCF_040958095.1). Taxonomy (NCBI): domain Eukaryota; kingdom Metazoa; phylum Arthropoda; class Malacostraca; order Decapoda; family Cambaridae; genus Procambarus; species Procambarus clarkii. The sequence continues at coordinate 30,601,938 of NC_091160.1, forward strand.
CTCGTAGCCTGGTGGATAGCGCGCAGGACTCGTAATTCTGTGGCGCGGGTTCGATTCCCGCACGAGGCAGAAACAAATGGGCAAAGTTTCTTTCACCCTAAGTGCCCCTGTTACCTAGCAGTAAATAGGTACCTGGGAGTTAGTCAGCTGTCACGGGCTGCTTCCTGGGGTGTGTGTGTGTGGTGTGGGGGAAAAAAAAAAAGTAGTTAGTAAGTTAGTAGTTAGTTAGTAAACAGTTGATTGACAGTTGAGAGGCGGGCCGAAAGAGCAAAACTCAACCCCCGCAAAAACACAACTAGTAAACACACAACTAGTAAACACACACACAGGTGCTTGAGTACCTGATTGAAGAAGGGTTATTGAACTCGAGGAGGGATACCGAAACCAAAAGGTTAGCATACCGAAAGGGAAACATGAGGAGATAAGAAAATTCCTAAAAGATATAGCATGGGAAACAGAGCTCAGGGAAAAGACGGCCCAAGATGTGATGGACTACATCACGCAGAAGTGAAAGGACGCAGCAAGCAAGTTTGTTCCAGCCCAAAAGGAAAACAGTGAAATGAAGATGAGAAACCCATGGTTTAATCAGAGATGTAGGCTATCTAAGCAGCAAAGTAAAAGGGCATGGAGAAACTGTAATAATAACAGGACACTGGAGAGCAGAGAAAGATACTAGAATGCCAGGAATGAATATGTCAGGATGAGAAGACAGGCAGAAAGACAATACGAAAATGACATCGCAAGCAAGGCAAAGACTCAGCCTAAATTGCTGCATTGCTACATCAGGAGAAACACAACAGTAAAGGAACAGGTTATGAAATTAAGTATAGGAGCAGAAGGATTCACTACAAACGACAAGGAAGTGTGTGAGGAACTGAATAAGAAATTCCAGGAGGTCTTCACCTTAGAGCAAGGAGAAATTCCAGAGATAAGAGAGGGAATAGCTAACCAGGAACCACTGGAAGAGTTTGAGATTACCAGCGGGGAAGTAAGGAAGTGTTTACTAGACTTGGATGTGACAAAGGCTATAGGCCCAGATGGAATCTCCCCTTGGATACTAGCGGAAGGAGCAGAAGAACTGTGCCTACCACTCTCCATAGTGTATAACAAATCACTGGCAACAGGGGAACTGCCAGAAATTTGGAAAGCAGCTAACGTAGTCCCGATATACAAGAAAGGGGATAGACAGGAGGCACTGAATTACAGGCCAGTGTCCCTAACCTGCATACCATGCTAGCTGATGGAGAAGATTGTGCGAAGAAAGCTAGTGGAGCACCTGGAGCGAAAGAACTTTGTAACACAGCATCAACATTGGTTCAGGGATGGCAGGTCCTGCCTCACAGGGTTACTTGAATTCTACGACCAGGCAACAAAAATAAGGCAAGAAAGAGAAGGGTGGGCACACTGCATATTTTTGGATTGTCAGAAAGCCTTTGATACAGTGCCACACAAGAGGCTAGTGAAAAAGCTGGAGATGCAGGCTAGAGTGAAAGGGAAGGTACTCCATTGGATACAGGAGTACCTAAGCAACAGGAGACAACGAGTCATGTGAGGGGTGAGGTCTCAGATTGGCGAGACGTTACGAGTGGAGTCCCGCAGGGGTCAGTCCTTGGACCTATACTGTTTCTGATATATGTAAATGATCTTCCAGAGGGTATAGAATCGTTTCTCTCAATGTTTGCCGATGATGCAAAAATTATGAGGAGGATTGAAACTGAGGACGATAGTAGGAGGCTACAAGATGACCTAGACAGACTGAGTGAATGGTCCAACAAATGACTGTTGAAGTTCAACCCGAGTAAATGCAAAGTGATGAAACTAGGCAGTGGAAACAGGAGGCCAGACACAGGATACAGAATAGGAGATGAAGTACTTAATGAAACGGACAGAGAGAAAGATCTGGGAGTTGATATCACACCAAACCTGTCTCCTAAAGCCCACATAAAAAGAATAACGTCTGCGGCATATGCAAGGCTGGCTAACATCAGAACAGCGTTCAGGAACCTGTGTAAGGAATCATTCAGAATCTTGTACACCACATATGTAAGACCAATCCTGGAGTATGCGGCACCAGCATGGAGCCCGTACCTTGTCAAGCACAAGACGAAGCTGGAAAAAGTCCAAAGGTATGCCACTAGACTAGTCCCAGAACTAAGAGGCATGAGTTACGAAGAAAGGCTGCGGGAAATGCACCTTACGACACTGGAAGACAGAAGAGTAAGGGGAGACATGATCACAACCTACAAAATCCTCAGAGGAATCGACCGGGTAAACAAAGATAAACTATTCAACACTGGTGCGACGCGAACAAGGGGACACAGGTGGAAACTGAGTACCCACATGAGCCACAGAGACGTTAGAAGGCACTTTTTCAGTGTCAGAGTAGTTAACGGATGGAATGCACTAGGCAGTGATGTTTTGGAGGCTGACTCCATACACAGTTTTAAATGTAGATATGATAGAGCCCAGTAGGCTCAGGAATCTGTACACCAGTTGATTTACGGTTGAGAGGCGGGACCAAAGAGCCAAAGCTCAACCCCCCGCAAGCACAAATAGATGAGTACACATCCCACTCCGCACCGCCTCCTACACCCCCCCATCACTCCCCCTCCCCTAACTCCTGCGCCCCATAACAAGGTTCCTTCAAACACACTTCCATCCACCACAGTGTATGGAAACGCTTTAAGATTTGCGCCTCGACTATTAAGTCTTGCTCACAGGGACAAACAGCGTCGTAGAGCCTCAGACCCGTGTCAATAGAGCGCGTCTGAAGCTCTATTGCAACATAACCTTTGATCCCCATCGGTTAAAGGGGTGATTACAAAGTAGGGGGGTACAGTGATGTGTGTGCGGGTACATTACTGTTTCTGTGCGGGCACATTACTGTTTCTGTGCGGGTACATTACTGTATCTGTGCGGGTACATTACTGTATCTGTGCGGGTACATTACTGTTTCTGTGCGGGCACATTACTGTTTCTGTGCGGGTACATTACTGTATCTGTGTGGGTACATTACTGTATCTGTGCGGGTACATTACTGTTTCTGTGCGGGCACATTACTGTTTCTGTGCGGGTACATTACTGTATCTGTGCGGGTACATTACTGTATCTGTGCGGGTACATTACTGTATCTGTGCGGGTACATTACTGTATCTGTGCGGGTACATTACTGTATCTGTGCGGGTACATTACTGTACCTGTGCGGGTACATTACTGTATCTGTGCGGGTACATTACTGTTTCTGTGCGGGTACATTACTGTATCTGTGCGGGTACATTACTGTATCTGTGCGGGTACATTACTGTATCTGTGCGGGTACATTACTGTATCTGTGCGGGCACATTACTGTTTCTGTGCGGGTACATTACTGTTTCTGTGCGGGTACATTACTGTTTCTGTGCGGGTACATTACTGTTTCTGTGCGGGTACATTACTGTTTCTGTGCGGGTACATTACTGTATCTGTGCGGGTACATTACTGTATCTGTGCGGGTACATTACTGTACCTGTGCGGGTACATTACTGTATCTGTGCGGGTACATTACTGTACCTGTGCGGGCACATTACTGTATCTGTGCGGGTACATTACTGTATCTGTGCGGGTACATTACTGTATCTGTGCGGGTACATTACTGTTTCTGTGCGGGTACATTACTGTATCTGTGCGGGTACATTACTGTTTCTGTGCGGGTACATTACTGTACCTGTGCGGGTACATTACTGTACCTGTGCGGGTACATTACTGTATCTGTGCGGGTACATTACTGTATCTGTGCCACGTTATCAGGGGTGGAGGACGTTGGTGCGATTAAGTCGCGTAATTATTTTTGTTTACGTTGTTTGATCACGTTGTTGTGACTTGCATTGTGCATTGCTGTTTTATATTGCATGGGATTAGACATGTTGGGTTGCTAGAGGCTTGGGAACAGCGGTGATGGCTTCTGATGGCTTAATGTTGTATTATTCCACAGTTCTGCTAGCTGACGTGTCAGCGGTGGCGTCAGCGGCCGTGTCAGAGGTGGCGTCAGCGGCCGTGTCAGAGGTGGCGTCAGCGGCCGTGTCAGCGGTGGCGTCAGCGGCCGTGTCAGCGGTGGCGTCAGCGGCCGTGTCAGCGGTGGCGTCAGCGGCCGTGTCAGAGGTGGCGTCAGCGGCCGTGTCAATGGTCACGTCAGCGGCCGTGTCAATGGTCACGTCAGCGGCCGTGTCAGCGGTGGCGTCAGCGGCCGTTGTCAACGGTCACGTCAGCGGCCGTGTCAACGGTCACGTCAGCGGCCGTGTCAACGGTCACGTCAGCGGCCGTGTCAGCGGTCACGTCAGCGGCCGTGTCAACGGTCACGTTAGCGGCCGTGTCAGCGGTCACGTCAGCGGCCGTATCAACGGTCACGTCAGCGGCCGTGACAACGGTCACGTCAGCGGCCGTATCAACGGTCACGTCAGCGGCCGTGACAACGGTCACGTCAGCGGCCGTGTCAACGGTCAACATAACCATATTACATAACAATAGAGGTATATCTTTTCTCGGATATACTGTTTGATGAATACCAACGATGGTTCTTGTGTTGATGACTAGTGATGACTAGTCTTGCACGCACGCGCACGCACGCAAAGGAGCTCACTCTTCAACACAAGGCGCCAAACGGGACCAACATTAGGAGCGAACGCCGACCATGAGATGAGGTTCAGTGAGATGTGATCAGGTCAGACTATCAACAGGAGTAATATCCCTTCAGGATTATCTTGGGATTGGGAAGATTATCACACCTGCTTTCCCGCACGGCTGGTACACCTACCACGCTGCCTCTTCCACGTCCATCGACGTGGCAATGTGTGTGTGTGTGTGTCGGAGCGTCGGTGGGACACAGGTAAAGCCGCCATGGACGAGGAAAGATGGACTGGCTTCGCAAGTGCGGCCCGGGGAAGTTGGCTCGCATCATGGTCTGCCGCCTTCTTTTCCACATGTTTATGACTCTGACATAAAGGGGGGAGGAATCAATGATTTGCAACACGGGTCTTCTCGGTATTGGTGAGGTTCTTATTCACTTGAGGAGTTTTGTAAACAACTCTCGAATGTTTAGTTTAGCTATGTATGGCCTCACACTGAGATGCGTTTCGTTGAGCCTTGTCAACATTTTCAAAGGCGGAGATGAAGTCTGTATAAGTTAGCTTTGTGTGTGTAAAATAAATAAAAACTAAACTAATAAATTACATATATAAAATATATATGATATATATAACATATACTTTTATTTTTTGGTACACACACACATATAATAATTATGCTAAAAATAACTAATCGTGTGATGTATAAATGACAAAAAATGACAAAACTAAAAATAGAAATAGGATTAAAAGAGCAATTGTTCAGTGGAATTACCCTCGTGGAATACAGCAATTAGTAGGGCAAAATGGAGACAAACCCACATGTCAATTAATGTGTTGGCTCCTGTCATTTTTCTATCAATAGGAAAGTAAAATGTCAATAAATTCATATATGTCTGTCATTACTATAAATTCACTAGCGGTAGGGAGACCACAATAGAGGTAGAGAATACCCACAGTGTCAATTAATTCATAATTCCTCACGTTCCAGTGATTTATCTAACTATTAATGGAGCTAACTTGCAGTTTCCGGCTCAAATGTTGACAATATTAGCATCAAACTCTATATATAATATTTCTGTGAATGAATAATGTGAGTGAGACGTCGTTTTTGACCATTTTTAGTTGATTGGGATGATTAATATCGTTAAGTTCTTCTTTTGTAGCTTCGAACGTCGTCACAGACGACCGACGTCTTATCTTCCCATCTCCCGAAGGCAGCTTTCTTGCTCGGACGTCTTACGATATTCACACTAGAGTTCACAAGTCTTGGTCGTAGGTAATAAACGCCAGAGCATTAAATGTTTCCTCTAACGAAAATAGACGTTAGGAAAAGGCTCTGGCTAGGCTGCATTAGCATCTACACGCATTCAACGCGAGGGTAGTCAATGGATCAAATAGACCTGCACCTTCGTTACCCATACTGTATAGTCCCGCTGATAGTGGCCCTCTTCCACTTGCTTAGAATGTCCTAATTTTCAAGGGGGGGTGAATGGGAACTTTGCTTTTGCAACGTTCCTTGTCCTTTGACTAATCGAACCTCTGCGATGATGCTCGTCTACTGTCATTTTGTTCTCGTATTGCCATTTGTAATTATATCATGAGCTTTTTGGGTTGCTCGGTAGCACAGACGGTGCTCCATAGTCTTAAGGTCTGGTGCCTTCTTTTGATAATTACTTACTGTTGATAATTATGTAGGATAATTTCTGTTGATAAAATTGAGAATTATCAAAATTATTATAAGTATTTTTTTTAGTGTCTAACTTTTGATAATTAGCTACGGTTGATAATCACATTAGATAATTAGTGACGTTTGATGGTGTATTGCTGTTGGTCATCGCGTTTAATAATGTCTTTTGATAACTCGTTTTTGATAATTAGTTTTATACATATTATTTCGGCAGGTGGGTGATGGGGGGGGGAGGGGTTCTAGACTACACACAAGGGGCGCCACACACACTATAGGCAGCTGGACACAGTGGGGGGGAGGGGAGGGGTTCTAGACTACACACAAGGGGCGCCACACACACTATAGGCAGCTGGACACAGTGGGGGGGGGGGAGGGGTTCTAGACTACACACAAGGGGCGCCACACACACTATAGGCAGCTGGACACAGTGGGGGGGGGGAGGGGTTCTAGACTACACACAAGGGGCGCCACACACACTATAGGCAGCTGGACACAGTGGGGGGGAGGGGAGGGGTTCTAGACTACACACAAGGGGCGCCACACACACTATAGGCAGCTGGACACAGGGATGGGGGGGGGAGGGGTTCTAGACTACACACAAGGGGTGCCACACACACTATAGGCAGCTGGACACAGGGGGGAGGGTGAGCTAGGACATGTATCACGTGATAGCAGCCGATGGCTATGTCTTGCTATCTTCAGAATGGCGCTTCATGTTCTCTCCTAAATGTTCCTTGGTGATCATGAGGAGAGTGACGTTACGGTTAAATTAGTAGTCGTGTTAACTTGGCGTCATGTTAACCCGATGTTATGATAACTTTCAGCTAACATGATGTCATGTTATGTTAACATGATGTTATGTCTTGGTTGTTAAAATTATGTTATTTGGACTTCAAAAACATTCAGTCTTGGCCGGGATGGGGTTACACGTGGTCTTGGCCGGGATGGGGTTACACGCGGTCGTGGTCAGGATGGGGTTACACGCGGTCGTGGTCAGGATGGGGTTACACGTGGTCTTGGCCGGGATGGGGTTACACGCGGTCTTGGTCAGGATGGGGTTACACGCGGTCTTGGCCGGGATGGGGTTACACGCGGTCTTGGCCGGGATGGGGTTACACGCGGTCTTGGCCGGGATGGGGTTACACGGGGTCTTGGCCAGGATGGGGTTACACGCGGTCTTGGCCGGGATGGGGTTACACGCGGGCTTGGCCACTCCACCAAGCGGCAACAAACCGCTTCTCCCATAAACCAATCTAACGTTCTAGACTAGATCTCGGAGCACGAGCTGTGAACCAATGAGAACTCTGTGTAGCGGTTGGGATGCGTTTGTCGTGGCACCACAGGCGGACGACACAGGCAACTCTGGCACTGCACGACACAGGCAACTCTGGCACTGGACGACACAGGCAACTCTGGCACTGGACGACACAGGCAACTCTGGCACTGGACGACACAGGCAACTCTGGCACTGGACGACACAGGCAACTCTGGCACTAGACGACACAGGCAACTCTGGCACTGGACGACACAGGCAACTCTGGCACTGGACGACACAGGCAACTCTGGCACTGGACGACACAGGCAACTCTGGCACTAGACGACACAGGCAACTCTGGCACTGGACGACACAGGCAACTCTGGCACTGCACGACACAGGCAACTCTGGCACTGGACGACACAGGCAACTCTGGCACTGCACCTCTCGTCTGCAGTGCTAACATCCGGTCATGACTACTGACAACTATTGTTGTTATTGTGTTGATTTAAAGGCGACGACGACCGTGGGATATGATGTGCCGCTGACAGCTATTGTGTCTGTCTCATTAATACTTCGTTCCATTTTCCAAATGGTGGCTGCAGGGAGTGTGGGCGTGGGGAAGGGGGGGGGGGAGTCGTTACTTGTGGGCGTGGGGAGGCGCGTGTTGCAAAGGTTTACCAGGAATCGGAAGGCCATCTGTTCAACATTCGCTACTGTGGACATGTGTGTATAATTGAATTAATATAAGCGTCGTCTACACTGGCACGGTGTAGGTGCCTCAGGCGGAGAAGAGCGAGGGGGAAAAAAGTCGTTCCATCACAGGCTGCTTAAACATTTTCGTTTTCAATTAAAGCAAAATTTAGTTATAAAGAGTGAACCTGACTATCAATCCTGTGATTAAAATTGCCAGGAAAATTATTATGTATAAGTGAATATATATATATATATATATATATATATATATATATATATATATATATATATATATATATATATTTGTTCTGGCGTAATATTTTGTTCCACGCCGAGTGTTGATCCATAGCTGCTGGACGTGGTATGGCGAGTGCTTGCCATCACAGCTCCCTTGAACCTGGAGAGTAAATATAGCCCCCTTGACAGGTGAGACACACTCGCTAGAACCCTTGACACACGGACCCTTAACAGCCTTGTATTGCAAGGCTGTAATGCAAAACAACTTGAGCTTGCCTAGTTGTGCAAGCCCACTGAATATCAAAAACAATTTATATACAAAAAGACCATGTTATGATTGATTAGTCTTAGTGGTGATGTCTCTCGTTAAGTCTGAGAAAAAAAAGGCATAATGTTCTCGTCTGTAAAAATAATGTTTGCGTCACATTATACATATATTTGTATACTGACTTACTAGGAGGAACTTCCAGGTGTGTAACAGAGGAATTTTTATGTTTTGAGAACATAAGGAGTTGCTTGTTATACAAGCATTAATTCAGGGCAATGGTGATAAACTAGTGACTTGTTAAACAAGCATAAATTGAGGGCCCGTGAACCAAAAAATAAAAAATAAAAAATACAAATTTGTTTGTGAACTGTGTAGTGAATGTTGGACGTAAATAGAGGAGAAGGCCTAACATGCCTCTTACAAGTTAGTAGAACGGACGTCTTGTATAAGAAATGTCGGGCCTTGTATGGAGAGTGATGGTCCATGGTAGACCATGGTAGAGAGGGTATAGCAGCATGTAAACTGTACAGGTACGTAAACCTTGTACAGTGTTGCACAATATGATGTGCATGTTGTTGTGTATGGCTACTGGTCTTTGTACAGACATATACGCAAGTATGGTGTATGATCTGTGTGCGTGAATTGACTGCTGATGAAAGTTGTAAACATGCGAAGCAACCATACACATGTTGTAAACGATAGGAAATAAACATAGATTTATTTTTGCACTTGAATATATTAACGTGGTGTGGTGAGATGACATGGTTCCTACCATGTCATAACAGCATGACTTGGGCTCCTGACCTTGTTATGCGGGCGTTGAAAACGTCGTTTGTTATAAAAGCCTGGGACGAGCCTCCTGCTGTGTCACACAACCATAGATTGAACTCCCAGCTTAACCATAGAGTTTCCTTGCCATCTTGTACAAGCACCGAGGACCATTTCTTTGTTAATAGAATGAATTTTTGCTCATTGATGTACAAGCAATGGACTGAACTCCTCCAAGCAGACTCAAACACTGCACTGTCTTGTTCAATGTTATCTGAGCATGATACAGGGAGGTGGAAGCTTGTTTTTCGATAAAGATACAAGGAGCTCACACAGAGGAAGAAGGCAAGTCGAACTCGCTCTGAACGAAGAGCTCGCAAAACTAACTTTACTAATTGTTAAGCATTCACCTCACATTTTGGATTTGATCATTGGGAGAAAGAGGAAGCTTGCCATTTGTGAGTGGTTGTGGGGCATGGGTGGTCCTGCATGTACAGTTTCTCAACACTAGTACATGTGTGCTAAAAGTTTCCATACAATGAATGATTCTGTAATAGTGTATTATACCATTTCATCGCGCGTATTACTAAATGTATTAATTGTATTTTTCTAAACGAATAAAGGATTTCATTGTGCTGCTTGTTAATAACTCCTAACAAAAATACATTAAATTTTTGAGAAAATACCCAGATAAATATTATGGTATTGATCATAACATGACTTTTATAGAAAACAATATATAGGTTATATAGGCGCTCAAGTTAAGGTGCTGCGGGGAGTACTCTCTGACATACTTCGAGTGTTAATGAACAAATCCACAAGGGCCGTGATGAGGGTTCGAACCTACTTCTGAGAGGATCCCAGACGCTGCCTTAATCGACTGAGCAACGACATGGAAGAGAAATGCAACCGGAAGTTCTACTGACCTACCACGGATCCTGCAGCCTCTCCGAGACACAAACCAGGGTTTTACACAACTCCCCCCGTGCACCTGAGCTCTGCCAATAAGCTGTTCTACCTCTTCGCCCTTACTTCATAACACACAGGGATCACGATAGCGTGATGAATCAAATGAACAAATCGACTTTTGACCATTATTGTTCATTTGATGCATCACGCTATTGTGATTTTTGTGCGTAATGAAGTAAGGGCGAAGAGGTAGAACAGCTTATTGTCACAGCTCGGGTGCATGAGGGGAGTTGTGTAAAACCCTGGTTTGTGTCTCGGAGAGGCTGCAGGATCCGTATAAGGTCAGTAGAGCTTCCGGTTGCAATTCTCTTCCATGTCGTGGCTCAGTCGATTAAGACGCGTCTGGGATCATCTCGGACGTAGGTTCGAATCTTCGTCACGGCCCTTGTGGATTTGTTCATTTGATGCATCACGCTATGGTGATTTCTGTGTGTATTGGAGTTGTAAACTTTGGTTTACAAGTTTTGGTAACATTGAAGTTTACACTTTGGTTACAATCTCTCGTTGTAACATATATAGATATTGATATATTTCTAGAAATCGGGATTTCGAAGCCAACGTCGAATCGATGCGATTCAACATAGAACTAATGAAAACATTGAATGTACGTTAATTCAACGTCACTGCGACATTAAATCTGCGTTATTTCGACGTCAATGCAACGTCAAATGGACGTACATACAATGTTGAATTCATGGGGATTAAAAATAGAACCAAAACCAACATTTAACTGACGTTTATTCGACGTCAAATTAACATTGAATCGACGTCGAAGCAACGGCACATTGATGAGGATTCAAAACGGAACCAACGGGAACATTGAATTGACGTTTATTCAATGTCCAATCAACAGCAATTCGACATTGAATCGTCGTGGATTGAACGCCGAATAGGCGTCGAGACGACGTCAATACAACGTCGAATCGACGTCAACAACGAATCGGTAGTGATTCGAAAATGAGCCATAGTGAATATGTTTATTCAATGTCGATTCGACGTTAGTTTGACATTAATGCGACGTCTAATTGACGTTAATAGAACGTCAATTCAGAGTAGAAGCAATGCCAACATTGAACCAACGTTCATTCAACGTAAACTGTCAATTCGACGTTATTGTGACGTCAAATGGACGTCATTTCGAATTTGAATTAACGTCAATGCAACGTCGAATCGACGTCAACGTAACGTCGAATTGGTGGTAATTGAAAACGCCATTGCGCGTAGTGAATTATATTTATTCAACGTCGAATTGACGTCAGTTTTACGTTCATGCAACGTTGAATCAACGCGAATGTAACGTCAAATCGAAGGTAATGCAACGTCTAATTGATGGTGATTCAAAAGTAGAACCAATGCAAAACTTGAATCGACGTCAATGCGACATTGAAACAACGTTATTCCGACATTTGGATGACGTTAATGCAATGAGGAATCTATGGCATTTTAACCACAGCACCAACACCATCAATAAATCGATGTTCACTCATCATGAATTCGAAATTGGATCCACGTAAATTCAACGTAGTATCGACGTCAATGCAACGTCAAATTGACGCTATGATGAATCCCATGAACCCACGCCAATATTCAATTGACGTTTAACAAATTCTACCCTCAATCCACATCAATATAACGTCGAATCGACGTCACTGCAACGTCAAAAAAAACAAAAAAAATTATCTTTTATACGTCGAATTGACGTTTATATCTCCTCGTCGAGCCACGCGTTAATAATAGGCATTGTAATGTAAATTGTAAATTGTAGTACATTGTAACTTAAATTGTTATTTAAGTTAAACGTCTTATTTTAATAACTTATACAGTATAAAGAAAATTTACATGTAATTTTTTTTCATCGTTTTTGCATTAATATCAATTTCTGCCTCTCGAGAATATTCATTATTTCATATTAGTCTTAAAAAGAATACATTTTTTCCTATATTTTCATGCACAATTTAAGATACACGTTAGTATTACAATAATTGTTAACACTGATATTTTAATATTTCTCAGTTCCTATACCATTTAATGGCATCAAATTTTCATAGAGCTCATTAATCATCCACTAACCCCCCCCCCACCTACATTAAGCAATATTAAATATATCCCTCGGGGCTATATTTAATATCAATAAAACTACCCAAAGCTGTTTGTGCTTCACTTTTGGCCTCACCTTAAATGGCGCTGAAACTTGTGATTATTTTAAGTATAAAGGTCTGGGACACTTGAAGACTCCGGCCGATGAAGGAATTGCTTCAACATGATACATTGTTTTGGAGTGGAGGAGGTATACCTGGAGGTGTGAGCCTGGAGGAGGTATATACCTGGAGGTGTGAGGCTGGAGGAGGTATACCTGGAGGTGTGAAGCTGGGGGAGGTATACCTGGAGGTGTGAGCTTGGAGGAGGTATATACCTGGAGGTGTGAGGCTGGAGGAGGTATACCTAGAGGTGTGAGGCTGGAGGAGGTATACCTGGAGGTGTGAGCCTGGAGGAGGTATATACCTGGAGGTGTGAGGCTGGAGGAGGTATACCTGGAGGTGTGAGCCTGGAGGAGGTATATACCTGGAGGTGTGAGGCTGGAGGAGGTATACCTGGAGGTGTGAGGCTGGAGGAGGTATACCTGGAGGTGTGAGGCTGGAGGAGGTATACCTGGAGGTGTGAGCCTGGAGGAGGTATATACCTGGAGGTGTGAGGCTGGAGGAGGTACACCTAGAGGTGTGAGCCTGGAGGAGGTATATACCTGGAGGTGTGAGGCTGGAGGAGGTATACCTGGAGGTGTGAGCCTGGAGGAGGTATATACCTGGAGGTGTGAAGCTGGGGGAGGTATATACCTGGAGGTGTGAGCCTGGAGGAGGTATATACCTGGAGGTGTGAGGCTGGAGGAGGTATATACCTGGAGGTGTGAGCCTGGATGAGGTATATACCTGGAGGAGTGAGGCTGGAGGAGGTATACCTGGAGGTGTGAGGCTGGAGGACGTATACCTGGAGGTGTGAGCCTGGAGGAGGTATATACCTGGAGGAGTGAGGCTGGAGGAGGTACACCTGAAGGTGTGAGGCTGGTGGAGGTATACCTGGTGGTGTGAGCCTGGAGGAGGTATATACCTGGAGGTGTGAGTCTGGAGGAGGTATACCTGGAGGAGTGAGGCTGGAGGAGGTATACCTGGAGGTGTGAGCCTGGAGGAGGTATACCTGGAGGTGTGAGCCTGGAGGAGGTATACCTGGAGGTGTGAGTTTGGAGGAGGTATACCTGGAGGTGTGAGCCTAGAGGAGGTATACCTGGAGGTGTGAGGCTGGAGGAGGTATACCTGGAGTAGTCATCCTGGAGGAGTGAGGCTGGAGGAGGTACACCTGGAGGAGTGAGGCTGGAGGAGGTATACTTGGAGGTGTGAGCCCTGAAGAGGTATACCTGGAGGTGTGAGCCTGGAGGAGGTATACCTGGAGGTATACCTGGAGGTGTGAGCCTGGAGGAGGTATACCTGGAGGTGTGAGCCTGGAGGATGTATACCTGGAGGTGTGAGCCTGGAGGAGGTATATCTGGAGGTGTGAGCCTGGAGGAGGTATACCTGGAGGTGTGAGCCTGGAGGAGGTACACCTGGAGGTGTGAGCCTGGAGGAGGTATACCTGGAGGTGAGAGCCTGGAGGAGGTACACCTGGAGGTGTGAGCCTGGAAGAGGTATACCTGGAGGTGTGAGCCTGGAGGAGGTACACCTGGAGGTGTGAGCCTGGAAGAGGTATACCTGGAGGTGTGAGCCTGGAGGAGGTATACCTGGAGGTGTGAGCCTGGAGGAGGTATACCTGGAGGTGAGAGCCTGGAGGAGGTGGCCGGTGTAAGGAGGTTAGAGAGGCATTAATTAACCTGGTGACTGTGAAGACGAGTTAGCAGCGGGGGATGAGAACGTTGTGTCAAGCTACAAGTAAAGTCAGAGTGTGAGAGTGAAGTCTTAAGTAGTGTAGAGTGTAGGGGGAATCTTAAGAGCTGAAGGAGTTACAGCGTCCAATTGGATCCCTCGATTCCAGCTTACGTCCTCGGAGGAATTTGTCCCGTTCGTGACGATGGAACAAATTTACTTTTTTTCCCTTTTTCCCTTTAAATTCCCCAGGAAGTTTGTTTCGTTTTAAGATAAACATTTATATGATAGTTAACACACACACACACACACACACACACACACACACACACACACACACACACACACACACACACACACACACACACACACACACTGTTCGTTTCAGTCGGGCACAAGACTTAGTTGGAGATGGCGCAAAAGGTATGGCACCAGTCAATAGTACCCAAAATGAGGGGGTATGAGCTACGAGGAGAGACTACGGGAAGTAAACCTTGACGTCGCTGGAAGACAAGATTTAGAGAATACATGATCATTACACAAAAGATTCTCAGAGGAATTGATACGGAAGATAAATTTAAGTTTAACACGAGAGTTACACGTAAGAGAGGATACAGGTGGAGAGTGAGTACCCAAATTAACCACAGAGACATTAGAAAAAACTTTAGTGTCAGTAGTCATATGGAATTCACTAGGCAGTGAATTCCATATGTCTATATATGGACCATATATGGCAGTGTGGAGGAGGCAGAGTCCATCCACAGCTTCATATGTAGACACGATTAACCGCAGTTGTCTCAGGAATTGGTACATCAGTCGATTGGCGGTAGAGATGAGAGAGCAAAGAATCCAAATTAAACCTTGAAAAGCAGAAATAGACGAGTACAAAGAGTCGAAGAGACATACAGGAAAAAGTACTAAAATGGGCGAAGGGGGTACAGCACCATCAGGAAGAAGGCGAAAATTCATAGTAAGAGAAAAACTATTAGAAAGGAGATATGGAGTGAAGATCCCAAATCAAACATATAAGCTTCAGTTAAATTTATTATTCCAAGCAATTAACCCGCTGGAGGAGGAGTCATCAGTGGGTTCTTGGGGTTCTCAGCTGAACCATCTGGCCTGCACAGAAATAACACACACATTAGGAACAGCCTAAAGAGGCAGGTTAAGGTTACGAGCCTCTGGTTCCGTACACTATAATATTACAACATACGGAAGTTTTCCTCTTGTAAAGACGAGATCTGCCTTAAGACTACCAAACAATATAAAATATCTTAAATATATATATAGAGTCTTACCAAACCATACTTTCTGTACCTTAACAAGATACCAGCATGATTTACAAAGCTTGCCTCCCTTGTGGGAAGGACAGAGTTTAAAACTTAATCCAAAATGAAATACAAGATTTTAACTATTTACTAATATTATGCCGGCAAGAAAGATTAATTTCTAACTAGACGAGGAATCGTCCCTAAAAGTGAACTACAATACAATCCTGTGTCTCCCCAAAACCAAACCAATGCACGATACTTACGTAGTCCACTCCGACACCGAGACGCTGCTCAGAGACGATGAATGGTCAACTACTTGTCGAATTGCGCAAAGAGCCCAATTGGCTCCATTACCGCTCTTGGTGAACTCGGCGAACACCGACGCGATCAGAAAGAAGAATGTACTAACTCTGGTAAAACAGGTTGGTGCACTTCCCGATATTAGACTTGAGCGTCTTGTGTACCGTCGAGGAGGAGGAGGGAGGAAGAGGTGCGTGCGCCCTCCCTGACGTCTGGGGCGACACTGAGGGGTCGTCGTGGCCGCTGTTCATCACATGTCAACAGCAACAACTGTCCCGTTGGCAAGGTGGATAATTGGTCTAACTAGGCAATGGTTATGGTAACAAGCACTGGTATTTTCTCCATTAACTTGACGGTCGGTAACATTAGCCCTTCTTGCCACCACAATATACACAAACACATGAAATTAGAAAAAATAAACGAAAAATATTATTTTCTGTATTGAAATAGATGAAATGTTCAGGCTGAACATTTCCTCTATTATCTATATCTATATCTATATCTATATCTATATATATAGCAAGAGAACAAAGGGTCATGGGTGCAAGCTTCAGACTCAGATGGGTCATATATATAGACTAGATTGTTTTTTTAAACGCAAGCATGCGTATAAATACAATAAAACGATAAGAAAACAAACAGAACACAAATCACAAATTACAAAATCACAAAATCACAAAAGTACACAAGTACAAAGACATAAAATACCGGCCTGAAGGTCCGACAAACAAATACCCAACAAAAAAAAGGCACAAACATAATGCAAGACAGTACAAAAACTAACAATAGGACCATACATAGTACCCAAACCCGCACCCAACAACCCAACCATCAAAACAATACGAAACAAGCTTGCCGGCCCCGGAAAACACACACGGAGAGGCACCAAACACACACGGAGAGGCACCAAACACACACGGAGAGGCACCAAACACACACGGAGAGGCACCAAACACACACGGAGAGGCACCAAACACACACGGAGAGGCACCAAACACACACGGAGAGGCACCAAACACACACGGAGAGGCACCAAACACACACGGAGAGGCACCAAACACACACGGAGAGGCACCAAACACACACGGAGAGGCACCAAACACACACGGAGAGGCACCAAACACACACGGAGAGGCACCAAACACACACGGAGAGGCACCAAACACACACGGAGAGGCACCAAACACACACGGAGAGGCACCAAACACACACGGAGAGGCACCAAACACACACGGAGAGGCACCAAACACACACGGAGAGGCACCAAACACACACGGAGAGGCACCAATACATAATGACAAAAAGAAGAAAGAAAACATGAAAATAAAACACATAAACAAATAGAAATTAACAGCGGCAAATTATGATAATGGGAACAAAAAAAGGCATGACCACACAAGCAGCCCAAAGGGCACGCAACCACGCCACAAACAAGGGCACGCAACCACGCCACAAACAAGGGCACACAACCACGCCACAAACAAGGGCACGCAACCACGCCACAAACAAGGGCACACAACCACGCCACAAACAAGGGCACGCAACCACGCCACAAACAAGGGCACACAACCACGCCACAAACAAGGGCACGCAACCACGCCACAAACAAGGGCACACAACCACGCCACAAACAAGGGCACGCAACCACGCCACAAACAAGGGCACACAACCACGCCACAAACAAGGGCACGCAACCACGCCACAAACAAGGGCACGCAACCACGCCACAAACAAGGGCACGCAACCACGCCACAAACAAGGGCACGCAACCACGCCACAAACAAGGGCACGCAACCACGCCACAAACAAGGGCACACAACCACGCCACAACAAGGGCACGCAACCACGCCACAAACAAGGGCACACAACCACGCCACAAACAAGGGCACGCAACCACGCGACAAACAAGGGCACGCAACCACGCCACAAACAAGGGCACGCAACCACGCCACAAACAAGGGCACGCAACCACGCCACAAACAAGGGCACGCAACCACGCCACAAACAAGGGCACGCAACCACGCCACAAACAAGGGCACGCAACCACGCCACAAACAAGGGCACGCAACCACGCCACAAACAAGGGCACGCAACCACGCCACAAACAAGGGCACGCAACCACGCCACAAACAAGGGCACGCAACCACGCCACAAACAAGGGCACGCAACCACGCCACAAACAAAGGCACGCAACCACGCCACAAACAAGGGCACTCAACCACGCCACAAACAAGGGCACGCAACCACGCCACAAACAAGGGCACACAACCACGCCACAAACAAGGGCACGCAACCACGCCACAAACAAGGGCACGCAACCACGCCACAAACAAGGGCACACAACCACGCCACAAACAAGGGCACACAACCACGCCACAAACAAGGGCACGCAACCACGCCACAAACAAGGGCACGCAACCACGCCACAAACAAGGGCACGCAACCACGCCACAAACAAGGGCACGCAACCACGCCACAAACAAGGGCACGCAACCACGCCACAAACAAGGGCACGCAACCACGCCACAAACAAAGGCACGCAACCACGCCACAAACAAGGGCACGCAACCACGCCACAAACAAGGGCACGCAACCACGCCACAAACAAGGGCACACAACCACGCCACAAACAAGGGCACGCAACCACGCCACAAACAAGGGCACGCAACCACGCCACAAACAAGGGCACACAACCACGCCACAAACAAGGGCACACAACCACGCCACAAACAAGGGCACACAACCACGCCACAAACAAGGGCACGCAACCACGCCACAAACAAGGGCACGCAACCACGCCACAAACAAGGGCACGCAACCACGCCACAAACAAAGGCACGCAACCACGCCACAAACAAGGGCACGCAACCACGCCACAAACAAGGGCACGCAACCACGCCACAAACAAGGGCACGCAACCACGCCACAAACAAGGGCACGCAACCACGCCACAAACAAGGGCACGCAACCACGCCACAAACAAGGGCACGCAACCACGCCACAAACAAGGGCACGCAACCACGCCACAAACAAGGGCACGCAACCACGCCACAAACAAGGGCACGCAACCACGCCACAAACAAGGGCACGCAACCACGCCACAAACAAGGGCATGCAACCACGCCACAAACAAGGGCACACAACCACGCCACAAACAAGGGCACGCAACCACGCCACAAACAAGGGCATGCAACCCCGCCACAAACAAGGGCACGCAACCACGCCACAAACAAGGGCATGCAACCCCGCCACAAACAAGGGCATGCAACCCCGCCACAAACAAGGGCACGCAACCACGCCACAAACAAGAGCACGCAACCACGCCACAAACAAGGGCACGCAACCACGCCACAAACAAGGGCACACAACCACGCCACAAACAAGGGCACACCGGAACTCACAGGAACCGGATATATGGAGCACGCGGGAACCCCCCCCCCCCCCGCCCACACACGCACCTGCGCAACCACACTCCACATCCACGCACACAAACGGACACATCCACGCACACAAACGGACACAACCACGCCACAAACGGACACATCCACGCACACAAACGGACACATCCACGCACACAAACGGACACAACCACGCCACAAACGGACACATCCACGCACACAAACGGACACATCCACGCACACAAACGGACACAACCACGCCACAAACGGACACATCCACGCACACAAACGGACACATCCACGCACACAAACGGACACATCCCCACAACACATAGCAAAGAAATAAATCACTTGAAAGGAGAACAAACATCAATAGGAGGTGAATATTTTTCAGGGAACTCATACAGAGGATATTTGTTCTTATAGGCTCCACCCCCACACACACCACTACACCCTACACACACCACTACACCCTACACACACCACTACACCCTACACACACCACTACACCCCCACACACACCACTACACCCCCACACACACCACTACACCCTACACACACCACTACACCCTACACACACCACTACACCCCCACACACACCACTACACCCCCACACACACCACTACACCCTACACACACCACTACACCCCCACACACACCACTACACCCCCACACACACCACTACACCCCAACACACACCACTACACCCATAGGGACACCACTACACCCCTACACACACCACTACACCCCTACACACATCACTACACCCCTACACACACCACTACACCCCTACACACACCACTACACCCCCACACGCACCACTACACCCATAGGGACACCACTACACCCCCACACGCACCACTACACCCATAGGGACACCACTACACCCCCACACGCACCACTACACCCATAGGGACACCACTACACCCCAACACACACCACTACACCCCAACACACACCACTACACCTCTACACACACCACTACACCCCCACACGCACCACTACACCCATAGGGACACCACTACACCCCCACACGCACCACTACACCCATAGGGACACCACTACACCCCAACACACACCACTACACCCCAACACACACCACTACACCCCAGAGACACCACTACACCCCAACACACACCCCAACACCCCAACACACACCACTACACCCCAGAGACACCACTACACCCCAACACACACAAATACACCCCAGAGACACCACTACACCCCAACACACACCACTACACCCCAACACACACCACTCCACCCCCACACACACCACTACACCCCCACACACACCACTACACCCCCACACACACCACTATACCCCAACACACACCACTACATTCCAACGCACACCATTACACCCCAGAGACACCACTACATCCCAACACACACCATTACACCCCAACACACACCACTACACCCCAGAGACACCACTACACCCCAACACACACCACTACACCCCAACACACACACCACTACACCCCAGAGACACCACTACACCCCAGAGACACCACTACACCCCAACACACACCACTACACCCCAACACACACCACTACATCCCCCCACACACCACTACACCCCAGAGACACCACTACACCCCAACACACACCACTACACTCCAACACACACCACTATACCCCACCACACACCACTACACCCCAACACACACCACTACACCCCAACACACACCACTACACCCCAACACACACCACTACACCCCAACACACACCACTACACCCCAACACACACCACTACACCCCAACACACACCACTACACCCCAGAGACACCACTACACCCCCAACACACACCACTACACCCATAGGAACACCACTACACCCATAGGGACACCAATACACCCATAGGGACACCAGTACACCCATAGGGACACCACTACACCCCACAAACATCTCCACATACACCAATACACCCCACAAAGACACCGCACTACTCCACAGGGACGCCACTACATCCCAGGGACGCCACTACACCCCAGGGATGCCACTACACCGCAGGGACGCCACTACACCCCAAGGACGCCACTTCACCCCAGGGACGCCACTACACCCCAGGGACGCCACTACACCCCAGGGACGCCACTACACCCCAGGGACGCCACTACACCCCAGGGACGCCACTACACCCCAGAGACGCCACTACACCCCAGGGACGCCACTTCACCCCAGGGACGCCACTTCACCCCCAGCAACACCGCCATGTTTGGAAGACTTTCACTTGTTGCTTCAACTAAAAGTTTTAAAGGGAATATATGACCTCTCACGAGACCCACTCTTCCCCTGGCAGGGCCCACACTCTCCCCATGGCAGGGCCCCCACTCTCCCCCTGGCAGGGCCCACACTCTCCCCCTGGCAGGGCCCACACTCTCCCCCTGGCAGGGCCCCCACTCTCCCCCTGGCAGGGCCCACACTCTCCCCATGGCAGGGCCCCCACTCTCCCCCTGGCAGGGCCCACACTCTCCCCCTGGCAGGGCCCTCACTCTCCCCCTGGCAGGGCCCCCACTCTCCCTCTGGCAGGGCCCCCACTCTCCCCCTGGCAGGGCCCACACTCTCCCCATGGCAGGGCCCCCACTCTCCCCCTGGCAGGGCCCACACTCTCCCCCTGGCAGGGCCCTCACTCTCCCCCTGGCAGGGCCCCCACTCTCCCTCTGGCAGGGCCCCCATTCTCCCCCTGGCAGGGCCCCCACTCTCCCTCTGGCAGGGCCCACACTCTCCCCCTGGCGGGGCCCACACTCTCCCCCTGGCAGGGCCCACACTCTCCCCCTGGCAGGGCCCACATACATATATATATATATATATATATATATATATATATATATATATATAAACCAACGCACCAATGATCGTCTGTGGTGCTGTGGTCACGGTACTGTGTACGTTTAGGGGGTGATCCTGGACGGCATGGGTTCGAATCCTGGTCGGGTCAATTAGAGTTCGTAGTGATCTATGGCATGCTTAGTGATATATGAAATATATGTTTTATGATATACAGGTCACAAAGTTTTTCCAAACTTTATTTACTGTAAAGTAGATAAAAGATAATTGTGTACATTAATGTAATACAAGTAATTGGATGCTCACTAAAATATGAAGTGCGGCTCTTGTTATGACAAAATTTTTGTCATTCAGTGAGAATTTTTCGTCTAAAATACGTACTGATTTGTTTTTTCTGGCTGCTTCCCTGCAATAAATGTTCGCGGGCGGTCGACTATGTGTGTAATACAGTAACCTGATGGGATGGTTTTTTGTGTGTATGAAACCATTTTTAGGGGGTCCATTTTGCGGGGTCCGTTTTTTGGGGGTCCATTTTTAGGGGGGTCCATTTTTGGGGGGTCCATTTTGGGGGGTCCATTTTTATGGGTCCATTTTTGGGGGTCCATTTTTATGGGTCCATTTTTGGGGGTCCATTTTTATGGGTCCATTTTTGGGGGTCCATTTTTATGGGTCCATTTTTATGGGTCCATTTTTGGGGGTCCATTTTTATGGGTCCATTTTTATGGGTCCATTTTTGGGGGTCCATTTTTATGGGTCCATTTTTGGGGGAATCATTTTATCTCTTCCATATGGTAATACAAACGCTATTCAGATCTCATATTAGAGTCTCCGCCATTCATGGTAGTCGAGGAAACGGTCCTTGATCAAGGATGTTGTTGTGTGACGGTATTTATCCCCCACACTTCCAAGTTGAAGGTCAGACGCTACGGGCTAGCTTCACTAAATCTTTTGCAGGGTGACAGGTAGTGGTTCAGGGGTGGTCATAGGGCAAGGGGGGGGGGGGGTATGGTCGACTCCCATGCTCCCCCCCCCACCATCCCTCCTTCTCCCTCACTCTGCCTGATAACGACAGTGTACAACGGTGTTATATACGAGACTCCACCCTAACTATAGTTCATCAAGAAAATTAATTGTTAGTTTCTCTTATGTTGTTTAATGATGAATACAGTGCGTAGTGAAGGTGGCTTGTGAGAGGCGGTGGGGACGGGCTGGGCGCTCTCATATAGAGAGTGGAGGGAGGGAGTGTAAGAGGGAATAGAAAGGAAAGAAGAAAGAGAGAGGGGAGAAGAAGAAAGGGAGAGGTAATGAGACAGGTGGATAGGAGGAAAGGTGTAGAGAGAGAGAGAGGGGGAGGGGGTAAAATAGGAGAAAATGGGCAGCAAGGAAAAAGAGACGTAGAAGATAGATATCAAGATGGTTGAAAGGAGAAAAGAGAGGGAAGAAGATAGGGAGAGGAGAGAGAGAGAGAGAGAGAGAGAGAGAGAGAGAGAGAGAGAGGAGAGAGAGAGAGAGAGAGAGAGAGAGAGAGAGAGAGAGAGAGAGAGAGAGAGAGAGAGAGAGAGAGAGAGAGAGAGAGAGAGAGAGAGAGAGAGAGAGACCAATAGACAGAGACCCGGGCACCTCCGGGTACTCGATCTAAGATATAATGGACCCGAGTGGTATCTGGGTTGTGTACGAAGACACGAAAACTCTTCAAGCTCTTTTCCTCTCAAAATAGCGCTCTTCGGACAACATTGCTGCTGTACTCTATATTGGTGTAGAACTTTATATATAGAGCTCTGCTCTATATATATTATATAATATCTGTCAGCGCCAGAGAGCTTTCTATCACTCAATTTATCTCTTACAACTTTTACTATCTATCAGCAACATCTTACGACCCACCAGCAACATCTTACGACCCACCAGCAACATCTTACGACCCATCAACAACATCTTACGACCCATCAACAACATCTTACGACCCATCAACAACAACTTACGACCCATCAACAACAACTTACGACCCATCAGCAACAACTTACGACCCATCAGCAACAACTTACGACCCATCAGCAACAACTTACGACCCATCAACAACAACTTACGACCTAACAACAAGAAGCTTGAGACAGATTATCAACAAACACCATCGCCAATGTAAAGCTATAGACTTCATCTCCTGGGTCCCGGCTCTACAGGCCGATAAGCCTACAGACACCACGTCCCCCTCGATCGCTGCTCTTGACCACTTCGGGGTTTTCTCCTCCACTGGAGAATAAATTACACCGCGAGATACTTCTCCAGGGGGGAAACACACCATAGAAATCCTTCCCCCTTGATGGAATGCGAGGAAGCACTGGGAATGCAAATTTTATGCGGTTTTAGGGAGAGCGCAGAGAAGGCGAAGCTTGGACAAGAGAGGAAATTTGTTGCCATAGATCAGATAAGTCTTTCACCGACGTTGGTGAGAGGTGAAGGCGGCTCCAGGTGTCAAACCACGCAGCTTTGGTTTGACTCGATGGCTTGACTGCTTTCTCCCAGGATAGATATATATGCGCTTTAGGTCCCTTTGTTGTCTACCTGTGGTAGGTTCCAGGAATCAATGTATATACCTTCCGCCTCTGACTTGACCTTCTGGTTGCTGATCTGATCAAGCGGGCTGTTAGACGCCGCTGCTGGCAGAATGACGTGCGAATCACAGCTTTGTGAATTAGGTCTCTCTCTCTTGAACCCCCATGGGAGGTCGGCTAGTTATGTCTATGATGTGTAGAAGGAGAAGGCTTTAAAATGCTAATAGAATTCTCTCCGTGTACCTGTCCCACCTCAGCTGTTCAACGGGGCTGTTATGTACTGCATGCGGCCATAATAGTGACGGTAGATTGCCAGGAAAACGACACACATTGGGCAAACTCTCAAACATTCGTCGGTTCATACACTCGGTAAGTTGGCCTCTGGTACGTGAACCATCTGTGTACGAGAGGACCTGGCACCGACAGCCTGTGAGAGGGCACGACACATAGGGCAAGGACAGCCGTGCAGGTGCCCAGTACTCTGGGAAGAACGTGAAGAACATGTTCACGCAGGAGCGCGGGAGCCTCTTGTCCGCCACTCTCAAGATACCAGGATTAGTAAGGATGTGTTCTGGACTCAATGGGGAGTGGAGGTACTCAGCGGGATTCTGTCAACTCGACGGTTGGGGATCAAAGCAAGGCTCGGAGAGTGAATGTGACACTCTGGCACACTCAAGGTGGCCTGATTCATCTTTGGGCCGTGAAGGTGACGTCTCCTCTCAAGCCGAAGATGACAGAGGGGGGAATTGCAACGGTTGTAAGGAGGAACATGAGAGGGGAATACCAGCGTTGTAAGAGTACCAGCAGTAACATCTACAGCCAGAGACAACTGACACACATTGACACTAAGAACATTGTTTATAACTAACTCGTAAATGTATACTACTTCATGCCAGTGTGACACCATTTAATGATAATAATAATAATAATAATAATAATAATAATAATAATAATAATAATAATAATAACAACAACAATAATAATAATAATAATAATAATAACAATAATAATAATAACAATAATAATAATAATAATAATAATAATAATAATAATAATAATAATAATAATAATAATAATAATAATAATAACAATAATAATAACAATAATAATAATAATAATAATAATAATAATAATAATAATAATAATAATAATAATAACAATAATAATAATAATAATAATAATAATAATAATAATAATAATAATAATAATAATAATAATAACAAAAATAATAATAATAATAATAATAATAATAATAATAATAATAATAATAATAATAATAATAATAACAATAATAATAACAATAATAATAATAATAATAATAATAATAATAATAATAATAATAATAATAATAATAATAATAATAATAATAATAACAATAATAATAATAATAATAATAATAATAATAATAATAATAATAATAATAATAATAATAATAATAACAATAATAATAACAATAACAATAATAATAATAACAATAATAATAACAATAACAATAATAATAATAACAATAATAATAATAACAATAATAATAATATAATAAAGTGCTGCCTTTACTCCAAGACACTCTAGTGCGATTTACCAAAATATACCACAACTGTTGACATGACTTAGCGAGTTGTATTTAAGACCATTTCCTGTTTATAATCCCGAACACTGTCCAGGACAATATAGTACTGTCCAGATGGCAGACCTTAAGTCACTCACCAAACCCGGCCAGACACCTCATTATAAAACAATTCATTGCCTAAAAAATGGGGGACATATTTTCATGACAAATATTAAAAATAAAAAATAAAAAAAAAAGTATTTTGGCAATATATATATTTTTGACTTAAATTTAACGTTACGAGTCGACTGGATGACGATTGTTTTGATGCAAAGCGAAGGTGTTTGACCTTAAGAGAGAGAGAAGGTTTGGGTATAGTCCCCCCCTTTGGGGCTTACCCCCCCCCCTAGGAAAACTACCCCAAGGGTAAAGCCATTGACTCTTCTCATTGGTTATAAAGGTCAGTTCAACTCAACCCGTTCTCGCAAATTCGTAAAGTCAATATTGACTTATTAACTACGTGCATAGGTGATATACTAAACATAATAGATACCCTTAAAAAGATTCATAGAAAACACCGACCTTACCTAACCTTGTTAGTATCTTAAGATAAGCTTCTTATTGCTTCGTAATTACAATTATTACTTAACCTGTACCTATTATAGGTTAGGTAATAATTGTAATTACGAAGCAATAAGATGCTTATCTTAACATACTAAGTAGGTTAGGTAAGGTCGGTGTTTTCTATAAATCTTTTTAAGGGTATCTATTATGTTAAGTATGTCACCTATGTGCGTTCAACTACCCAGGGGGAGAGTGATGTATCCTTCATCTCGTCGGGGGAAACAATGGAAAAAAAACAAATAAAAATAAAATGCTGATGTCAAAAACGAAATTATATATATTGTCAACTCGCGATTATTGACATCAACCCGGAACTAATACTGACAGCGAGACATGACTCAGGTTAGCACGAAATGACTGCAGTCAAAACTAAATATTGATGTCAAGCCGAAATACGTAGTTGCAACACTACACTAACAGTGACAACACCTCATTAGCAGTGCCAACACCACACTAGCAGTGCCAACACTACACTAGCAGTGCCAACACCACACTAGCAGTGCCAACACTACACTAGCAGTGCCAACACTACACTAGCAGTGTCAACACTACACTAGCAGTGTCAACACCACACTAGCAGTGTCAACACCACACTAGCAGTGCCAACACTTCACTAGCAGTGCCAACACCACACTAGCAGTAACAACACCACACTAGCAGTGCCAACACTACACTAGCAGTGCCAACACCACACTAGCAGTGTCAACACCACACTAGCAGTGCCAACACTACACTAGCAGTGCCAACGCTACACTAGCAGTGCCAACACCACACTAGCAGTGTCAACACCACACTAGCAGCACCAACACTACACTAGCAGCACCAACACTACACTAGCAGTGCCAACACTACACTAGCAGTGCCAACACCACACTAGCAGTGTCAACACCACACTAGCAGCACCAACACTACACTAGCAGTGCCAACACCACACTAGCAGTGTCAACACCACACTAGCAGTGCCAACACTACACTAGCAGTGCCAACACTACACTAGCAGCACCAACACCACACTAGCAGCACCAACACTACACTAGCAGTGCCAACACTACACTAGCAGCACCAACACTACACTAGCAGTGCCAACACTACACTAGCAGTGCCAACACTACACTAGCAGCACCAACACTACACTAGCAGCACCAACACTACACTAGCAGTGCCAACACTACATTAGCAACACCAACACTACACTAGCAGTGCCAACACTACACTAGCAGCACCAACACTACACTAGCAGTGCCAACACCACACTAGCAGTGTCAACACCACACTAGCAGTGCCAACACTACACTAGCAGTGCCAACACTACACTAGCAGCACCAACACCACACTAGCAGCACCAACACTACACTAGCAGTGCCAACACTACACTAGCAGCACCAACACTACACTAGCAGCACCAACACTACACTAGCAGTGCCAACACTACACTAGCAGCACCAACACTACACTAGCAGCACCAACACTACACTAGCAGTGCCAACACCACACTAGCAACACCAACACTACACTAGCAGTGCCAACACCACACTAGCAACACCAACACTACACTAGCAACACCAACACCACACTAGCAGTGCCAACACTACACTAGCAGCACCAACACTACACTAGCAGCACCAACACTACACTAGCAGTGCCAACACCACACTAGCAACACCAACACTACACTAGCAGTGCCAACACCACACTAGCAACACCAACACTACACTAGCAACACCAACACCACACTAGCAGTGCCAACACTACACTAGCAGCACCAACACTACACTAGCAGCACCAACACTACACTAGCAGTGCCAACACCACACTAGCAACACCAACACTACACTAGCAGTGCCAACACCACACTAGCAACACCAACACTACACTAGCAACACCAACACCACACTAGCAGTGCCAACACTACACTAGCAGCACCAACACTACACTAGCAGCACCAACACTACACTAGCAGTGCCAACACCACACTAGCAACACCAACACTACACTAGCAGTGCCAACACCACACTAGCAACACCAACACTACACTAGCAACACCAACACCACACTAGCAGTGCCAACACTACACTAGCAGTGTCAACACTACACTAGCAGCACCGCCCCGCACCCCCCCCCCCCCCCCACCATTGTCACCACTCACCAAAGGATAGCAGCCGTGTCCTTGAAACCAAAGCAAATATCGGAGAGACATTTCGGGGGCGAGTTATACAAGAGACAGTATCAGGAACCAATACTATATCGGATCCCATTGCTCATTTGGGATCCTCTGACCCCCCTCCCCCAACCCCCATCCTCCGGTGACCTCTGGCGGGCGGCCGCCATGTAAAAGAGGCACATGATATATATATATTTTTCCGCTATCTTAATTAAGATGTTTGGAGTCATGTTAATTAGTCTTGGCGAGTATCTCAGGTATACACACTCCGTGTTATTGTGGTGTGTGTGTGTTCTCTGTGTTTGTGTGTGTGTTCTCTGTGATGTGTGTGTGTTCTGTGTGTTGTGTGTGTGTTCTCTGTGATGTGTGTGTGTGTTCTCTGTGTTTGTGTGTGTGTTCTCTGTGTTGTGTGTGTGTTCTCTGTGTTGTGTGTGTGTTGTGTGTGTGTTCTGTGTGTTGTGTGTGTGTGTTCTCTGTGTTGTGTGTGTGTTCTGTGTGTTGTGTGTGTGTTCTCTGTGTTGTGTGTGTGTTCTGTGTGTTGTGTGTGTGTTCTCTGTGTTGTGTGTGTGTTCTCTGTGTTGTGTGTGTGTTCTGTGTGTTGTGTGTGTGTTCTCTGTGATATATGTGTGTGTTATATGTTGGGATGCACTGAGATATGTTATAGAGGCTCATGATAACATTTAGTGCTAATCCTGGTCATTCTTGGTGTTATATTGATCATTCTCGGGGTTATATTGGTCATTCATGGGGTTATATTGGTCAGTGTTATATTGGTCACACACACCCAATACGGGGGTGTGTGTCCGGGGGGGAGTTGACGGATGACAGTCTGGGAGACATCCGCTGACATCCTAGTGAGATCTCCTGAGGAAGTCAGCCGTCGGAAGTGCATTATTGACCAGCTGCGAGAAGAAATCTATCTGAGGTGTTACTAAAGAAGAATTAAAGAGGAACTCTACAGGAACCACATAGAACTCACCGGAGGGAGCATCGACCAACAGCATCAGGCTACTAGGACTGCATCAGGCTGCTAGGACTGCATCAGTCTGCTAGGACTGCATCAGGCTGCTAGGACTGCATCAGGCTGCAAGGACTGTATCAGGCTGCAAGAACTGCATAAGGCTGCTAGGACTGTATCAGGCTACTAGGACTGCATCAGGCTGCTAGGACTGCATCAGGCTCCTAGGACTCATTCAGGCTGCAAGGACTGCATCAGGCTGCAAGGACTGCATCAGGCTACTAGGCTTGCATCAGGCTGCTAGTCCTGCATCAGTCTGCTCTAGTCTTGCATCAAGCTACTATGCTTGCATCAGGCTGCTAGTCCTGCATCAGTCTGCTCTAGTCTTGCATCAGGCTACTATGCTTGCATCAGGCTGCTAGCCCTGCATCAGGCTGCTAGTCCTGCATCAGGCTACTAGGCTTGCATCAGGCTGCTAGTCCTGCATCAGTCTGCTCTAGTCTTGCATCAGGCTAATATGCTTGCATCAGGCTGCTAGCCCTGCATCAGGCTGCTAGCCCTGCATCAGGCTACTAGGCTTGCATCAGGCTGCTAGTCCTGCATCAGTCTGCTCTAGTCTTGCATCAGGCTACTATGCTTGCATCAGGCTGCTAGTCCTGCATCAGTCTGCTCTAGTCTTGCATCAGGCTACTATGCTTGCATCAGGCTGCTAGTCCTGCATCAGTCTGCTCTAGTCTTGCATCAGGCTACTAGGCTTGCATCAGGCTGCTAGTCCTGCATCAGTCTGCTCTAGTCTTGCATCAGGCTACTATGCTTGCATCAGGCTGCTAGTCCTGCATCAGTCTGCTCTAGTCTTGCATCAGGCTACTAGGCTTGCATCAGGCTGCTAGTCTTGCATCAGGCTGCTAGGGGCCTGCCGCCTCCGTTCTTCAATAATAATGTTGATTAAATCTGCCTCGCCCATTGCCCCCATGAACGTTAGGAAGTGTTTATTAATTGTTTCATAAGGTGGCTATTAACTGTGAATATTAGTGTGTCAGAGGATATCATGTGTGTGTGTCAGAGGATATCATGTGTGTGTGTCAGGGGATATCATGTGTGTGTGTCAGAGGATATCATGTGTGTGTGTCAGAGGATATCATGTGTGTGTGTCAGAGGATATCATGTGTGTGTGTCAGAGGATATCATGTGTGTGTGTCAGGGGATATCATGTGTGTGTGTGTCAGAGGATATCATGTGTGTGTGTCAGGGGATATCATGTGTGTGTGTCAGGGGATATCATGTGTGTGTGTGTCAGAGGATATCATGTGTGTGTGTCAGGGGATATCATGTGTGTGTGTGTCAGAGGATATCATGTGTGTGTGTCAGGGGATATCATGTGTGTGTGTCAGGGGATATCATGTGTGTGTGTCAGGGGATATCATGTGTGTGTGTGTCAGAGGATATCATGTGTGTGTGTGTCAGAGGATATCATGTGTGTGTGTGTCAGAGGATATCATGTGTGTGTGTCAGAGGATATCATGTGTGTGTGTCAGGGGATATCATGTGTGTGTGTGTCAGAGGATATCATGTGTGTGTGTGTCAGGGGATATCATGTGTGTGTGTCAGGGGATATCATGTGTGTGTGTCAGAGGATATCATGTGTGTGTGTGTCAGAGGATATCATGTGTGTGTGTCAGAGGATATCATGTGTGTGTGTCAGAGGATATCATGTGTGTGTGTGTCAGGGGATATCATGTGTGTGTGTCAGGGGATATCATGTGTGTGTGTCAGGGGATATCATGTGTGTGTGTCAGAGGATATCATGTGTGTGTGTGTCAGAGGATATCATGTGTGTGTGTCAGAGAATATCATGTGTGTGTGTCAGAGGATATCATGTGTGTGTGTCAGAGGATATCATGCGTGTGTGTCAGAGGATATCATGTGTGTGTGTCAGAGGATATCATGTGTGTGTTTGTCAGAGGATATCATGTGTGTGTGTCAGAGGATATCATTGTGTGTGTGTCAGAGGATATCATGTGTGTGTGTCAGAGGATATCATGTGTGTGTGTCAGAGGATATCATGCGTGTGTGTCAGAGGATATCATGTGTGTGTGTGTCAGAGGATATCATGTGTGTGTCAGAGGATATCAGGCGAGTGTCAGAGGATATCATGTGTGTGTAAGAGGATATCATGTGAGTGTACAAAGATATGATGTGTGTGGTGTCCGAGGATATCAGGTGTGTGTCAGAGGATATCAGGTGTGTGTCAGAGGATATCAGGTGTGTGTCAGATGATATCAGGTGTGTGTCAGAGCATATCATGTGAGTGTCAGAGGATATCATGTGTGTGTGTCAGATGATATCATGTGTGTGTCAGAGAATATCACGTATGTGTCAGAGAATATCATGTGTGTGTCAGAAGATATCATGTGTGTGTCAGAGAATATCACGTATGTGTCAGAGAATATCATGTGTGTGTCAGAGGATATCAGGTGTGTATCAGAGGTTATCATGTGTGTGCGTCAGAGGATATCACGTATGTGTCGTCAGCATACATCATACGAGAGGCAGTATGCATATGGGTGGTAGTATGATACCTGGTTGATACCTGGTTGATACCTGGTTGATAGGGTTCTGGGAGTTCTTCTACTCCCCAAGCCCGGCCCGAGGCCAGACTTGACTTATGTGAGTTTGGTCTACCAGGCTGTTGCTTGGAGCGGCCCGCAGGCCCACATATCCACCACAGCCCGGTTGATCCGGCACTCCTTGAAGGAAACAATCTAGTTTCCTCTTGAAGATGTCCACGGTTGTTCCTGTAATATTTCTGATGCTCGCTGGTAGGACGTTGAACAACCGCGGACCTCTGATGTTCATACAGTGTTCTCTGATTGTGCCTATGGCACCTCTGCTCTTCACTGGTTGTATTCTCCATTTTCTTCCATATCGTTCACTCCAGTACGTTGTTATTTTACTGTGCAGATTTGGGACCTGTCCCTCCAGTATTTTCCATGTGTATATTATTTGGTATCTCTCTCGTCTCCTTTCTAGTGAGTACATTTGGAGAGCTTTGAGACGATCCCAATAATTTAGGTGCTTTATCTCGTCTATGCGTGCCGTATATGTTTCCTACGAGTGCTAGCATACATCATATGAGTTACAGCATACATCATATTAGTGGCAGCATGTAGCAGACATTATACATATATAGATTCCCCCAAGATATCCCCCCCCCCTC
Organism: Procambarus clarkii; assembly: GCF_040958095.1. NCBI lineage: Eukaryota > Metazoa > Arthropoda > Malacostraca > Decapoda > Cambaridae > Procambarus > Procambarus clarkii. Next base: position 30,635,088 of record NC_091160.1, read on the forward strand.
CCTTCTTAAGAACAAGCATTTAATCCCTCCTTTGCCTTGTCACACACACACACTGCCAGCACCCACAGTCTGGTGGATATTGAAGTAGCTTTAATGGCCAGAGCTGCCTCCTCTCCCCTCCCCCCCATCAACGAGACTCTTCAAAAACCTGCTGGTGGTTGCTATGGTAACATCTCGCGGTGAGAGAGAGGAGATGGGGAGATGGGGCGCCGCAGCCTCCGCTCCAGTTACTCCCGCCATCTGGATGTGAACGGTGAGGGGGGGTGTGGGTGGGGTGTAGGGGGGTGTAGGGGGGTTAAGGGGGTGTGGGGGGGAGTGTGGGGGTGTGGGGGGTGTAGGGGGGTGTGGGGGGGAGTGTGGGGGTGAAGGGGGAGTGTGGGGGGCTAGGCAGATGGATGGATGGATGATGGTATGACTTGATGGTAACCAATGGTTTAATTCCCACTCTCGGGGAGGGGGGGGGGCAGGAAGACAGTGTATGTAATTTAGGGCTGTATTGAGGGGTTTTCTCCCCCCGGGTATCTATTTATGGCTAGGTGAACAGATGTATTAGGTGAAAGGACACATGCCCAACCGTTTCCGCCCTGCCCGGGGATCCCAGAGTGTGAGTTGAGAACGTATATATATAACCCCTGTATTACAGTGCCCTATAAATACGTTTTATGGAGAAGATAAAGTGTCATAAAATGACTACAATAGCCTAAGCTACTGTATAGCCTAAGCTACTGTATAGCCTAAGCTACTGTATAGCCTAAGCTACTGTATAGCCTAAGCTACTGTATAGCCTAAGCTACTGTATAGCCTAAGCTACTGTATAGCCTAAGCTACTGTATAGCCTAAGCTACTGAAACCCCTTTCAGGATGTATTTTATCGCCTCAATAAACTGGACTGAAGTTTAGACACACATAACCAACCAGGCAGTAAATACCCACTCATTTACGCATTTACATTTACGTTCTCTATGTTTATACAGATTTATAAGAGATTTTACGCACGGACGAGTGGTTCTCGCTCCTCTGGACACTCTTGACAAGTGAACGGTCCGTGGCACTGGCAAAGGATTTGGTAGCACAGTGGTCTACAACCTCGACTCACCATACTTTTAACCCTCGACCTCACTCCTCTGATCAGGACAGAAACGATTGGGAACGTTTCATTTTCGCCCGATGCTTGATGACACACACAGATGGGGAGTCCTAACAGATATCTGGGATGGGAGGATGGGATAGCATCTGGGATGGAAGGACCGGGATAACATCTTGGATGGGAGGACGGGATAGCATCTTGGATAGGAGGATGGGATAGCATCTGGGATGGGAGGACGGGATAGCATCTGGGATGGGAGGATGGGATAGCATCTGGGATGGACGGACAGGATAGCATCTTGGATGGGAGGACGGGATAGTATCTTGGATGGGAGGACGGGATAGCATCTGGGATGGGAGGACGGGATAGCATCTGGGATGGGAGGATGGGATAGCATCTGGGATGGACGGACAGGATAGCATCTTGGATGGGAGGACGGGATAGTATCTTGGATGGGAGGACGGGATAGCATCTGGGATGGGAGGACGGGATAGCATCTGGGATGGGAGGATGGGATAGCATCTGGGATGGGAGGACGGGATAGTATCTTGGATGGGAGGACGGGATAGCATCTGGGATGGGAGGACGGGATAGCATCTGGGATGGGAGAATGGGATAGCATCTGGGATGGGAGGACGGGATAGCATCTGGGATGGGAGGACGGGATAGCATCTGGGATGGGAGGATGGGATAGCATCTGGGATGGGAGGATGGGATAGCATCTGGGATGGGAGGATAGGATAGCATCTGGGATGGGAGGATGGAATAGCATCTGGGATGGGAGGATGGGATAGCATCTGGGATGGGAGGATGGGATAGCATCTGGGATGGGAGGATGGGATAGCATCTGGGATGGAAGGATGGGATAGCATCTGGGATGGAAGGATGGGATAGCATCTGGGATGGAAGGACGGGATAGCATCTGGGATGGGAGGATGGGATAGCATCTGGGATGGGAGGATGGGATAGCATCTGGGATGGAAGGACGGGATAGCATCTGGGATGGGAGGATGGGATAGCATCTGGGATGGGAGGACGGGATAGCATCTGGGATGGAAGGATGGGATAGCGTCTTGGATGGAAGGACGGGATAGCATCTGGGATGGAAGGATGGGATAGCATCTGGGATGGGAGGATGGGATAGCAACTGGGATGGAAGGACGGGGTGAACTTGGATCATCGCGGAACTATCTATCTATCGACGTCGTTGTATCGATTAATCATCTATTGAGCAGCTGAGTAATGGAATATGATCATGTTTAGTGAGAAAACCCGCAGAGTTCGGCTTTGTTCTGAACGAATAATTATGGAGAGAAATCTATCTATCTAATCTCCTATCTATCTAAGCCTCTCATACTGACTGTTGGGTTCAGTAGGACATAAATATATTGTTTCGGGGCTTCCTTGTGTTTTTTTTTCGTTCGAAAACATTTTGAAGATAAAAATCCATATCCCGGAAATCTATTTAAAAATAGTTCTTATATAATTATTTACGTGAATGTTGAAAAACAGTGAACGTAGGACTATGCATGCGGGGGTTGAGCTCTATCTCTCTCGACCCGCCTCTGAACTGTCAATCAACAGATTTTTTCCTCACACACACACACACTCACACACACACACACACACACACACACGCACACACACACACACACACACACACACACACACCCACACACACACACACACACACACACACACACACACACACACACACACACACACACACACACACACACACACATACACACACACACACACACACACACACACACACACACACACACACACACACACACACACACACACACACACACACACACACACACACACACACACGTGCTTGACAAGGTACGAGCATGGAGCCCGTATCTCCTCCTGGAACCTCTTGTTGAGTTCTTCACACACCTCTCTGTCATTCTCTGTATACCTGTCCTCGCCTGTTCGAAGTTTCAACACCTGTTCTTTCACTGTTGTTTTCCTTCTGATGTGACTGTGGAGTAGCTTTGGTTCGGTCTTGGCTTTGTTTGCTATATCATTTTCAAAACTTTTCTCTGCTTCTCTTTTCACCCTGACGTACTCATTCCTGGTTCTCTGGTATCTCTCCCTGCTTTCTGGTG
>NC_091160.1:30643294-30668294 GCF_040958095.1 Procambarus clarkii
TACTTTATGACCATATCTGTGGCTTCCCATTAAGACTCGAAATCGAGGTGCTGGCGAATTTTTTTTTTCGCCACCAATGGGAAAACTTTCGCAGATCAGAGACAGTAAATGTCACGAATATCCCCAGACAGCAGAAGCTAACTCCCCCCCCCCTTCCCCCCCTCCTCCCCCCCTTCCCCCCCCCCTCCTTCCCCCCCCTCCTACCCCCCCCCCACCCAACCCCACACCTCCCCTCTCTAGCCCTAAAAACAACAGCATACAGGTTTAACTAAAAATCAAATCACCATAAGTTCTTCTATTTTGACAGATATGAAATACCTGTTAAATAAACCTAACTACAGTCACCTGTAATGTTGAATTTATGTAACCCTAAAAATGCCAGACCCATAAACGTCAAACGGAACCCCAGTATTGATGATGCCCTGAGTCATGTGCCCACTTGTGTCATCAATGGTGGCTTCAACTGTCCGCCCTCGCTGCTCCCTCTAGCGGGACTAGTCGTGCTAAACCGCTGTATTTAAGGATTCCTCTCAACAAGGCGGCCGTCGTAGGATAGAGGGGGTAAACAGTGACATATTCCCGGTACTGTGCACCCGGTACTGTGCACCCGGTACTGTGCACCCGGTACTGTGCACTCGTGAGGTTTGTTATGTAAAACTCACTCGCCAGAAGGTTACAAAAGGCAAAATGTCATGAAATCCGAGGAACTGAAACTGTTTATAATGAAGAACTCCGAATGTTCTCATTGTATTTGAGTTGTTCCTGTCTGTTGTTTATTGGTTCACAGAAGCCAGGACAGGGTGTTGTTGTTGTTGTTGTTGTTAGCGAGAGTTGTATTGGTTCTCCTCTCATTATGGGTCCTTCTGACTGTCCTGGACCCTATACCCACCATCGTGGCCCCTATACCAACCATCGTGGCCCCTATACCCACCATCGTGGCCCCTATACCCACCATCGTGGCCCCTATACCAACCATCGTGGCCCCTATACCCACCATCGTGGCCCCTATACCCACCATCGTGGCCCCTATACCCACCATCGTGGCCCCTATACCGACCATCGTGGCCCCTATACCAACCATCGTGGCCCCTATACCAACCACCGTGGCCCCAATACCAACCATCGTGGCCCCTATACCAACCATCGTGGCCCCTATACCCACCATCGTGGCCCCTATACCAACCACCGTGGCCCCTATACCAACCATCGTGGCCCCTATACCCACCATCGTGGCCCCTATACCAACCACCGTGGCCCCTATACCAACCATCGTGGCCCCTATACCCACCATCGTGGCCCCTATACCAACCACCGTGGCCCCTATACCAACCATCGTGGCCCCTATACCCACCATCGTGGCCCATATACCAACCATCGTGGCCCCTATACCTACCATCGTGGCCCCTATACCAACCATCATGGTCCCTATACCCACCATCGTGGCCCCTATACCAACCATCGTGGGCCCTATACCCACCATCGTGGCCCCTATACCAACCATCGTGGCCCCTATACCAACCATCATGGCCCCTATACCAACCATCGTGGGCCCTATACCCACCATCGTGGGCCCTATACCGACCATCGTGGCCCCTATACCAACCATCGTGGCCCCTATACCCACCATCGTGGCCCCTATACCGACCATCGTGGCCCCTATACCAACCATCGTGGCCCTATACCCACCATCGTGGCCCCTATACCAACCATCGTGGCCCCTATACCAACCATCGTGGCCCCTATACCAACCATCGTGGGCCCTATACCCACCATCGTGGCCCCTATACCGACCATCGTGGGCCCTATACCCACCATCGTGGCCCCTATACCCACCATCGTGGCCCCAATACCAACCATCGTGGGCCCTATACCAACCATCGTGGCCCCTATACCCACCATCGTGGCCCCAATACCAACCATCGTGGCCCCTATACCAACCATCGTGGGCCCTATACCAACCATCGTGGCCCCTATACCCACCATCGTGGGCCCTATACCAACCATCGTGGCCCCTATACCAACCATCGTGGCCCCTATACCAACCATCGTGGCCCCTATACCGACCATCGTGGGCCCTATACCCACCATCGTGGCCCCTATACCCACCATCGTGGCCCCTATACCCACCATCGTGGCCCCAATACCAACCATCGTGGGCCCTATACCAACCATCGTGGCCCCTATACCCACCATCGTGGCCCCAATACCAACCATCGTGGGCCCTATACCCACCATCGTGGCCCCTATACCAACCATCGTGGCCCCTATACCCACCATCGTGGGCCCTATACCAACCATCGTGGCCCCTATACCAACCATCGTGGCCCCTATACCAACCATCGTGGGCCCTATACCAACCACCGTGGCCCCTATACCACCCATCGTGGCCCCTATACCCACCATCGTGGGCCCTATTCCGACCATCGTGGCCCCTATACCAACCATCGTGGCCCTATACCCACCATCGTGGCCCCTATACCCACCATCGTGGGCCCTATACCGACCATCGTGGCCCCTATACCAACCATCGTGGCCCTATACCCACCATCGTGGCCCCTATACCAACCATCCTGGCCCCTATACCAACCATCGTGGCCCCTATACCAACCACCGTGGCCCCAATACCAACCATCGTGGGCCCTATACCAACCATCGTGGCCCCTATACCCACCATCGTGGCCCCAATACCAACCATCGTGGGCCCTATACCCACCATCGTGGCCCCTATACCAACCATCGTGGGCCCTATACCCACCATCGTGGCCCCTATACCAACCATCGTGGCCCCTATACCCACCATCGTGGGCCCTATACCAACCACCGTGGCCCCTATACCACCCATCGTGGCCCCTATACCCACCATCGTGGGCCCTATACCGACCATCGTGGCCCCTATACCAACCACCGTGGCCCCTATACCACCCATCGTGGCCCCTATACCCACCATCGTGGGCCCTATACCGACCATCGTGGCCCCTATACCAACCACCGTGGCCCCTATACCACCCATCGTGGCCCCTATACCCACCATCGTGGGCCCTATACCAACCGTCGTGGGCCCTATACCCACCATCGTGGGCCATATACCAACCACCATGGGCCCTATACCGACCATCGTGGCCCCTATACCAACCATCGTGGGCCCTATACCAACCATCGTGGGCCATATACCAACCACCGTGCCCCTATACCAACCATCGTGGGCCCTATACCAACCACCATGGGCCCTATACCAACCACCATGGGCCCTATACCGACCATCGTGGCCCCTATACCAACCACCATGGGCCCTATACCAACCATCGTGGCCCCTATACCAACCATCGTGGGCCCTATACCAACCATCGTGGGCCATATACCAACCACCGTGGCCCCTATACCACCCATCGTGGCCCCTATACCCACCATCGTGGGCCCTATACCAACCGTCGTGGGCCCTATACCCACCATCGTGGGCCATATACCAACCACCATGGGCCCTATACCAACCATCGTGGCCCCTATACCAACCACCATGGGCCCTATACCAACCATCGTGGGCCCTATACCAACCACCGTGGCCCCTATACCAACCATCGTGGGCCCTATACCAACCACCGTGGCCCCTATACCAACCACCGTGGCCCCTATACCGACCATCGTGGCCCCTATACCAACCACCGTGGCCCCTATACCGACCATCGTGGCCCCTATACCAACCACCGTGGCCCCTATACCCACCATCGTGGGCCCTATACCGACCATCATGGCCCCTATACCGACCATCGTGGCCCCTATACCAACCATCGTGGCCCCTATACCAACCATCGTGGCCCCTATACCCACCATCGTGGGCCCTATACCGACCATCATGGCCCCTATACCGACCATCGTGGCCCCTATACCAACCATCGTGGCCCCTATACCAACCATCGTGGCCCCTATACCAACCATCGTGGCCCCTATACCCACCATCGTGGGCCCTATACCGACCATCATGGCCCCTATACCGACCATCGTGGCCCCTATACCAACCACCGTGGCCCCTATACCAACCATCGTGGCCCCTATACCCACCATCGTGGGCCCTATACCGACCATCATGGCCCCTATACCGACCATCGTGGCCCCTATACCCACCATCGTGGCCCCTATACCAACCATCATGGCCCCTATACCGACCATCATGGCCCATATACCGACCATCATGGCCCCTATACCGACCATCATGGCCCCTATACCGACCATCATGGCCCCTATACCCACCATCGTGGGCCCTATACCAACCATCGTGGCCCCTATACCAACCACCGTGGCCCCTATACCAACCATCGTGGCCCCTATACCCACCATCGTGGCCCCTATACCAACCACCGTGGCCCCTATACCAACCATCGTGGCCCCTATACCAACCATCGTGGCCCCTATACCTACCATCGTGGCCCCTATACCGACCATCATGGCCCCTATACCAACCATCATGGCCCCTATACCGACCATCGTGGCCCCTATACCAACCATCGTGGCCCCTATACCAACCATCGTGGCCCCTATACCGACCATCGTGGCCCCTATACCCAACATCGTGGCCCCTATACCCACCATCGTGGGCCCTATACCCACCATCGTGGGCCCTATACCTACCATCGTGGCCCCTATACCAACCATCGTGGCCCCTATACCCACCATCGTGGGCCCTATACCGACCTTGAGGGCCTCGTAGCCTGGTGGATAGCGCGCAGGACTCGTAATTCTGTGGCGCGGGTTCGATTCCCGCACGAGGCAGAAACAAATGGGCAAAGTTTCTTTCACCCTGAATGCCCCTGTTACCTAGCAGTAAATAGGTACCTGGGTGTTAGTCAGCTGTCACGGGCTGCTTGCTGGGGGTGGAGGCCTGGTCAAGGACCGGGCCGCGGGGACACTAAAGCCCTGAAATCAACTCAAGATAACCTCAAGATAACCTCAAGACCATCGTAGCCCCTATACCCACCATCGTGGCCCCTATACCCACCATCGTGGCCCCTATACCAACCATCGTGGGCCCTATATTGACCATCTTGGCCCCTTTACCCACCATCGTGGCCCCAATACCCACCATCGTGGGCCCTATACCAACCATCGTGGCCCCTATACCCACCATCGTGGGCCCTATACCCACCATCGTGGGCCCTATACCAACCATCGTGGGCCCTATACCCATCATCGTGGCCCCTATACCCACCATCGTGGGCCCTATACCAACCATCGTGGCCCCTATACCAACCATCGTGGCCCCTATACCAACCACCGTGGGCCCTATACCCACCATCGTGGCCCCTATCCCCACCATCGTGGCCCCTATACCTACCATCGTGGCCCCTATACCAACCACCGTGGCCCCTATACCAACCACCGTGGCCCCTATACCACCCATCGTGGCCCCTATACCCACCATCGTGGCCCCTATACCAACCATCGTGGGCCCTATATTGACCATCTTGGCCCCTTTACCCACCATCGTGGCCCCTATACCCACCATCGTGGGCCCTATACCAACCATCGTGGCCCCTATACCCACCATCGTGGGCCCTATACCCACCATCGTGGCCCCTATACCCACCATCGTGGGCCCTATACTCATCATCGTGGCCCCTATACCCACCATCGTGGGCCCTATACCCACCATCGTGGGCCCTATACCAACCACCGTGGCCCCTATACCACCCATCGTGGCCCCTATACCCACCATCGTGGCCCCTATACCAACCATCGTGGCCCCTATACCAACCATCGTGGGCCCTATACCGACCATCGTGGGCCCTATACCAACCATCGTGGGCCCTATACCGACCATCGTGGGCCCTATACCGACCATCGTGGGCCCTATACCGACCATCGTGGGCCCTATACCGACCATCGTGGGCCCTATACCGACCACCGTGGGCCCTATACCAACCATCGTGGGCCCTATACCCACCATCGTGGCCCCTATACCAACCATCGTGGGCCCTATACCGACCATCGTGGCCCCTATACCCACCATCGTGGCCCCTATACCCACCATCGTGGGCCCTATACCCACCATCGTGGCCCCTATACCAACCATCGTGGCCCCTATACCAACCATCGTGGGCCCTATACCGACCATCGTGGGCCCTATACCCACCATCGTGGCCCCTATACCCACCATCGTGGGCCCTATACCCACCATCGTGGGCCCTATACCTACCATCGTGGCCCCTATACCAACCATCGTGGCCCCTATACCCACCATCGTGGGCCCTATACCGACCTTGAGGGCCTCGTAGCCTGGTGGATAGCGCGCAGGACTCGTAATTCTGTGGCGCGGGTTCGATTCCCGCACGAGGTAGAAACAAATGGGCAAAGTTTCTTTCACCCTGAATGCCCCTGTTACCTAGCAGTAAATAGGTACCTGGGTGTTAGTCAGCTGTCACGGGCTGCTTGCTGGGGGTGGAGGCCTGGTCAAGGACCGGGCCGCGGGGACACTAAAGCCCCGAAATCAACTCAAGATAACCTCAAGATAACCTCAAGACCATCGTAGCTCCTATACCCACCATCGTGGCCCCTATACCAACCATCGTGGGCCCTATATTGACCATCTTGGCCCCTTTACCCACCATCGTGGCCCCTATACCCACCATCGTGGGCCCTATACCAACCATCGTGGCCCCTATACCCACCATCGTGGGCCCTATACCAACCATCGTGGCCCCTATACCCACCATCGTGGGCCCTATACCCACCATCGTGGGCCCTATACCAACCATCGTGGGCCCTATACCGACCACCGTGGGCCCTATACCGACCATCGTGGCCCCTATACCCACCATTCCAGCATGTCCTCACATTAGCGTGTACTTACACTGTATCATTATATAGGATATCACTCATACTCGGGCAGAGTTTCTTTCACCTTGATATTTCTGTTACCTAGCAGTAAATAGATACCTGTTACGGGCTGCTTGCTGGGTGTGTGTGGGGGGGGGGGGTGAAGGGGGGCGATGAATACACACGCGCGCGCGCGGCCCCAGCATGGAGCCCGTACCTTGTCAAGCACAAGACGAAGCTGGAAAAAGTTCAGAGGTATGCCCCTAAGCTAGTCCCAGAACTAAGAGGCATGAGTTACAAGGAAAAGCTACGGGAAATGCACCTCATTACACTGAAAGACAGAAGAGCTCGGGGAGACATGAATACTACATTCTAAAGTCTAAATGGAATCGACAGGGTAGATAAACTGTTTAACACAGGTGGTACGCGAACAAGGAGACAGGTGGAAACTGAGTACCCAAATGAGCCACAGAGACGTTAGAAAGAACTTTTCTGTGTCAGAGTAGTTATAAGGTGGTGGAGTGATGTGGTGGAGGCTGACTCCATACACAGTTTCAAATGTAGATATGATAGAGCCCAATAGGTTCAGGAATCTGTACACCAGTTGATTGACGCTTGAAACGTGGGACAAAAGAGCCAGAGCTCAACCCCCGCAAGCACAACTAAGTGAGTACACACACACACACACACACACACACACACACACACACACACACACACACACAAATTTTAAAACCAGGTATGATAGGGAAATGGGACAGGAGTCATTGCTGTAAACAACCGATGCTCGAAAGGCGGGATCCAAGAGTCAATGCTCGATCCTGCAGACACAACTAGGTGAGTACACACACACACACACACACACACACACACACACACACACACACACACACACACACACACACACACACACACACACACACACACACACACACACATAGTATTCAGTCTGATATGGAAAATTTAGTTTCTAGACACGACAACTGGGTGAAAAAATGAGCTGCCACAGATGGCAGGGAGGACAGAGCAATAACAGTCACTCAGCCATCAGACAGACATTCCCAGCTGGGACAGAACCCTCTGTCCAGTCGCTCCCGGAATGTTGTCCGGGGCTGGGGAGTGCATGGGGGAGCACTGGCTAGTACAACGGAGTACATGACGGATATTATGTTACCGGCATAACTCACGGTACAGCTTCGGGGACAGTTATACAGAGCCTGTGGAAAGGACAGTTGCTATGGAAACACCTAAACGCTCTGTCTCTCCCTTCCACCCCCCCCCCCCCCTACGTCCCACAAACACACACACACACACACACACAAAAACACACACACACACACACAAACACACACACACACACACACACACACACACACACACACACACACACACACACACACACACACACACACACACACACACACACACGCACACACGCACACACACACACATTCTCTCTCTCTGTCTCCAGTTAAAATTCATGATGACAATAATATGACTGCAAACTGATGCCTTGATATCAGCACATACGCATTTATAAGGCTGCAAGTTGAACGGATCCCAGGTCGAGTACCATAACCTCAACTAGTGGCTCCTATACCACTACTGTTGCTGCTAGCACTACTACTTGTAACAACATTACCATTGTTATATTATATATATTTAATATATAAATATATATATATATATATTTGAATTTGAATTTTTTGAATGAAGTATTTGAATTTAATAAACAAAGGTGTACTTACCTATCTGTTAGTTCACCGTTGTCATCTGTTGGTACCACACCGGTACAACGTCACTATGTGTTACTACACACAACGGTACACCGTCACTATGTGTTACTACACACAACGGTACAGCGTCACTATGTGTTACTACACACAACGGTACAACGTCGTGAACTTTTCATGTACATAACAGAACACCCACCGTTGTTAGTGCACTGAAGTCCAACCACCACAGTCTGCTTGTACACTGACGTCCAACCACCACAATCTGCTTGTACTCTGAAGTCCAACCACCACAATCTGCTTGTACACTGAAGTCCAACCACCACAGTCTGCTTGTACACTGAAGTCCAATCACCACAATCTGCTTGTACACTGAAGTCCAATCACCACAATCTGCTTGTACACTGAAGTCCAATCACCACAATCTGCTTGTACACTGAAGTCCAATCACCACAATCTGCTTGTACATTAAGAATGACCCCAAAAAAATCACACTTAGGTCTCAGATCATCAAATTTCTTTTAAACAATCATTTAAAACAAATTACAACAATTTAAAACAATATAACAAATTTAAATAATTTTTTTTTTCATAATTTAGCTCACTAAGTGTAATTGGCACTCAGTTTAAGGATTAAATCCATACAATCCTATCCAATCCACACAATCCAATCTAATCCCATCCATATTTTGAGAATAGAAATAGTGTATGAAAGGTTTTATAATATTTAATCCAAGTAATATATCAAAGTTTAGGAAAATATTTAATATGATTATGACTGTGTATATCTCCTGGAGCAGTGCAATGGTATCGAACTCGCGTCCCGGGAAACACTAAGATGTACGCGTTAACCACTGGACCACAATGTCCTTTGACTGTTTAATTAGCACGTATAGTGTATAGCAAGATTACGGTTGGAAACTTGTAAGTTAAGACTTAGGGGTCCACATGAGCGCCTATTCTATTATATACAACGTGTATTATATACAACATGTGTTATATATACATGTATTATGCATTATATATATATATATATATATATATATATATATATATATATATGCGAACAAGCCTGAATGGTCCCCAGGACTATATGCGAATGAAAACTCACACCCCAGAAGAGACTCGAACCCATACTCCCAGAAGCAACGCAACTGGTAACTACAGGGCGCCTTAATCCGCTTGACCATCACGGCCGTCAAAGGAAGTGATAGCCGAGGCTATTTGAGCCACTTCCCCGACGGCAACTCGGATGGTAATCTTGGGCATAGCATTTCACCAAATCACCTCATTCTTTGGGGCACACGTGAGGAACACAAATGCGAACAAGCCTGAATGGTCCCCAGGACTATATGCGAATGAAAACTCACACCCCAGAAGAGACTCGAACCCATACTCCCAGAAGCAACGCAACTGGTAACTACAGGGCGCCTTAATCCGCTTGACCATCACGGCCGTCAAAGGAAGTGATAGCCGAGGCTATTTGAGCCACTTCCCCGACGGCAACTCGGATGGTAATCTTGGGCATAGCATTTCACCAAATCACCTCATTCTTTGGGGCACACGTGAGGAACACAAATGCGAACAAGCCTGAATGGTCCCCAGGACTATATGCGAATGAAAACTCACACCCCAGAAGAGACTCGAACCCATACTCCCAGAAGCAACGCAATTGGTAACTACAGGGCGCCTTAATCCGCTTGACCATCACGGCCGTCAAAGGAAGTGATAGCCGAGGCTATTTGAGCCACTTCCCCGACGGCAACTCGGATGGTAATCTTGGGCATAGCATTTCACCAAATCACCTCATTCTTTGGGGCACACGTGAGGAACACAAATGCGAACAAGCCTGAATGGTCCCCAGGACTATATGCGAATGAAAACTCACACCCCAGAAGAGACTCGAACCCATACTCCCAGAAGCAACGCAACTGGTAACTACAGGGCGCCTTAATCCGCTTGACCATCACGGCCGTCAAAGGAAGTGATAGCCGAGGCTATTTGAGCCACTTCCCCGACGGCAACTCGGATGGTAATCTTGGGCATAGCATTTCACCAAATCACCTCATTCTTTGGGGCACACGTGAGGAACACAAATGCGAACAAGCCTGAATGGTCCCCAGGACTATATGCGAATGAAAACTCACACCCCAGAAGAGACTCGAACCCATACTCCCAGAAGCAACGCAACTGGTAACTACAGGGCGCCTTAATCCGCTTGACCATCACGGCCGTCAAAGGAAGTGATAGCCGAGGCTATTTGAGCCACTTCCCCGACGGCAACTCGGATGGTAATCTTGGGCATAGCATTTCACCAAATCACCTCATTCTTTGGGGCACACGTAAGGAACACAAATGCGAACAAGCCTGAATGGTCCCCAGGACTATATGCGAATGAAAACTCACACCCCAGAAGAGACTCGAACCCATACTCCCAGAAGCAACGCAACTGGTAACTACAGGGCGCCTTAATCCGCTTGACCATCACGGCCGTCAAAGGAAGTGATAGCCGAGGCTATTTGAGCCACTTCCCCGACGGCAACCCTGGGGACCATTCAGGCTTGTTCGCATTTGTGTTCCTCACGTGTGCCCCAAAGAATGAGGTGATTTGGTGAAATGCTATGCCCAAGATTACCATCCGAGTTGCCGTCGGGGAAGTGGCTCAAATAGCCTCGGCTATCACTTCCTTTGACGGCCGTGATGGTCAAGCGGATTAAGGCGCCCTGTAGTTACCAGTTGCGTTGCTTCTGGGAGTATGGGTTCGAGTCTCTTCTGGGGTGTGAGTTTTCATTCGCATATAGTCCTGGGGACCATTCAGGCTTGTTCGCATTTGTGTTCCTCACGTGTGCCCCAAAGAATGAGGTGATTTGGTGAAATGCTATGCCCAAGATTACCATCCGAGTTGCCGTCGGGGAAGTGGCTCAAATAGCCTCGGCTATCACTTCCTTTGACGGCCGTGATGGTCAAGCGGATTAAGGCGCCCTGTAGTTACCAGTTGCGTTGCTTCTGGGAGTATGGGTTCGAGTCTCTTCTGGGGTGTGAGTTTTCATTCGCATATAGTCCTGGGGACCATTCAGGCTTGTTCGCATTTGTGTTCCTCACGTGTGCCCCAAAGAATGAGGTGATTTGGTGAAATGCTATGCCCAAGATTACCATCCGAGTTGCCGTCGGGGAAGTGGCTCAAATAGCCTCGGCTATCACTTCCTTTGACGGCCGTGATGGTCAAGCGGATTAAGGCGCCCTGTAGTTACCAGTTGCGTTGCTTCTGGGAGTATGGGTTCGAGTCTCTTCTGGGGTGTGAGTTTTCATTCGCATATAGTCCTGGGGACCATTCAGGCTTGTTCGCATTTGTGTTCCTCACGTGTGCCCCAAAGAATGAGGTGATTTGGTGAAATGCTATGCCCAAGATTACCATCCGAGTTGCCGTCGGGGAAGTGGCTCAAATAGCCTCGGCTATCACTTCCTTTGACGGCCGTGATGGTCAAGCGGATTAAGGCGCCCTGTAGTTACCAGTTGCGTTGCTTCTGGGAGTATGGGTTCGAGTCTCTTCTGGGGTGTGAGTTTTCATTCGCATATAGTCCTGGGGACCATTCAGGCTTGTTCGCATTTGTGTTCCTCACGTGTGCCCCAAAGAATGAGGTGATTTGGTGAAATGCTATGCCCAAGATTACCATCCGAGTTGCCGTCGGGGAAGTGGCTCAAATAGCCTCGGCTATCACTTCCTTTGACGGCCGTGATGGTCAAGCGGATTAAGGCGCCCTGTAGTTACCAGTTGCGTTGCTTCTGGGAGTATGGGTTCGAGTCTCTTCTGGGGTGTGAGTTTTCATTCGCATATAGTCCTGGGGACCATTCAGGCTTGTTCGCATTTGTGTTCCTCACGTGTGCCCCAAAGAATGAGGTGATTTGGTGAAATGCTATGCCCAAGATTACCATCCGAGTTGCCGTCGGGGAAGTGGCTCAAATAGCCTCGGCTATCACTTCCTTTGACGGCCGTGATGGTCAAGCGGATTAAGGCGCCCTGTAGTTACCAGTTGCGTTGCTTCTGGGAGTATGGGTTCGAGTCTCTTCTGGGGTGTGAGTTTTCATTTTCATATATATATATATATATATATATATATATATATATATATATATATATATATATATATATATATATATATATATATATATATATATATATATATATACAAATATAACAAGACATGTGTGGGGATTAATTCCAGCTATAATGGATATACTTGAAAAGTCTTAATTTGTTATTAATAAAACATGAAATCTTTGTCCAAATCCGGCACCGTTCAAACACGACACAGACAGAGAGGAAGAAAACCCCCCTTCGCCGCTGGTCACCATATTGACAGAACTGTGCTACGAGAGTAACGAAGCGGCACCAATAACGGATAACGGCCAACCATACGTAACAACGATACCCCCGAACTACCGGTAATTAGCACCAGCTGGACATAGTCGTAACGAGCTAAACCCTCAGGCCAAATAAATGGATCGGACATAAGTTAATTGGGCCACGTTGGCCGGACGAGAACCAAGAATTCTGAACTAGCTCATTTGCAAAGTATTATAGTCACATCGTTGAGAGGTTAAATCAGCATAAATGTCCCATTTTAGAACACTAATTGGGGGCAGAAGATCACGAGGAATCAGCCTTTACGGAAATGTATCTCACACTAGACATTGTTTGTTTTTTAAATGGTCTTTGGTAATGCATGGAATGAAAAACTGCTTCATTTCCTTAAATCACTAGACGTGAGTAGGGGGGAATAGGGCGGGATGAGGTCAGCCCGAGTCTGTTCCGCCGGTGTTTGGTCCAGCTGGTTCACGGCTCACACACGCCTCTACTAACTCGAAAGAATTTGAGCCTATGAAAATAGGCCATAAGTAGTTGCAGTCGACGAGAGCCTATTTCTCTGGTCGGTAATTACAATCTCGGTGATATTGTTCTCAATTACTGGCCCTAATTCTTTAAGACAATATTCCGTCAGCAAGAAGCACATTTTGACCGTTATCGAATTCTAATATATCAAAATTCGACCACTGCTTCGTGTATCTATCCCGGTGGCGATATCATGTTGCCTTGTTTTCGTTATCGCTGGTGTTATCTCAGCTGCAAATGTAACCTGCAATAGCCTTAGCCAGGATATTATTGCTGCCAATGTGTGAGTAACGACCTTCCAAGCAGTTGGTATATCTTCGTTTCCATATGCATAGTTCAGAGTGCGGTCATCAGCATAGGCCTGAGCTTCAGGGATGAGGTATAGAGTGAATCAGTGAGTGAATGAGTGAATGAAGAGTGAATTTTTCTCTTGTAATGTATCTTTATCATTTATCAATTCTGATTGAAATTACCTACTTAAAATTATCTGCTAGATTAAGGACCTGCCCGAAACGCTGCGCGTACTAGTGGCTTTACAAGAATGTAAATACTGTACTATCCAATGTATTCTCACAAACCCAATGTACCTTCTTGTATATATATAAATAAATAAATAAATAAGTAAATAAATCAGTGAAAAATAAATGTAACATTCCTGGGGCTGGGCTGACTACCCTGCGGTACGCCGACACCAAGTGAGTGGCATTCAAATTCAGCTCCTTTTGAGGATTTCTGGAAGGTAGATTTTTCTAAACTGCAAACTGGGCCCGAGATGCCCCCATGTCTGAAGCTTTTCCTGTAGTCCAAAGTGCCTTATCGGATCAAAGACATGTGCAATGTGTAGTGCAACATCAGAGCTGATCTTTAGGGAGCCGGTCGGCCGAGCGGACAGCACGCTGGACTTGTGATCCTGTGGTCTTGGGTTCGATCCCAGGCGCCGGCGAGAAACAATGGGCAGAGTTTCTTTCACCCTATTCCCCTGTTACCTAGCAGTAAAATAGGTACCTGGGTGTTAGTCAGCTGTCACGGGCTGCTTCCTGGGGGTTGAGGCCTGGTCGAGGACCGGGCCGCGGGGACACTAAAAAGCCCCGAAATCATCTCAAGATAACCTCGAGATAACCGAGGAATCTTGGAGTCTTCCGTTGACTGATACCACTTAGTGGAGATAACTAGCAAGAGATCAGCTTCCTTAATACCAAATCTTGGATTACACAGTGGTCAATGATGGTAACCAAAACAAAAATGCTATTTCTTGACAGAATATTGTCTTAAGAATGATTATATCAGTAACTGATAACAGTAATTCCGCGCCATTCGCAGAGACGCCAGACTCGGAACCACCTTCTCACTCCAGCCCCATATTGGTAGCTGGTTATCTTGAGGTTATCTTGAGATGATTTCGAGGCTTTAGTGTCCCCGCGGCCCGGTCCTAGACCAGGCCTCCACCCCCAGGAAGCAGCCCGTGACAGCTGACTTAACTCCCAGGTACCTATTTACTGCTAGGTAACAGGGGCATTCAGGGTGAAAGAAACTTTGCCCATTTGTTTCTGCCTCGTGCGGGAATCGAACCCGCGCCACAGAATTACGAGACCTGCGCGCTATCCACCAGGCTACGAGGCCCCTATTCGAGCTGTCTCGAACCTGCGCGTCCGCATCTATAATGTAGCGTTGATGTGTAATGTATTCCACTCGTCCGAAGCCACACTTAAACCACCGACTCTGGCTTGGTGGACAGTGTGACGGGTTTGGACCTGGGTCTTGTGCAACCCGTTCTCACACTTGCTTACAGTCAATATGGGCTTATTTAATAAGTGCATATGTGACATACTAATTAATTGTGAATATTTTAGTTTACCTTGAAAAGATTTATAGAAAACACCGACCTCACCTAACCTTCTTAGTATGTTAAGATAAGCATCTTATTGCTTCTTATTTACAATTATTACTTAACCTATCAACGGTATAGGTTAAGTAATAATTGTAATAAAGAAGCAATAAGATGCTTATCTTAACATGCTAAGAAGGTTAGGTGAGGTCGGTGTTTTCTATGAAGCTTTTCAAGGTAAACTAAAATATTCACAATCAATTAGTATGTCACATATGCACTTATTAAATAAGCCAATATTGACTATAAGCAAGTGCGAGAACGGGCTGTCTTGTGATGGTTTCAAGAACCTGACCCAAATTGTATGAGATGTATTTCTCGTCCACAACATGTCTCCGGACACACGCAAGACGTATCCGGACACACGCAAGATAACTACCACCTCACAATGGAAGCCAAACTGCAGGAGCTTGAAGGGCCTCGTTCACACTGGCCTGTACGACAACTTCTCACAACTCTCCAAGAGTGTTGTGAGAACTGCACACTGTTAGTGTGGTGAACCACGCCACACTGCACGCTGTTAGTGTGATGAACCACGCCACACTGCACACTGTTAGTGTGGTGAACCACGCCACACTGCACACTGTTAGTGTGATGAACCACGCCACACTGCACACTGTTAGTGTGGTGAACCACGCCACACTGCACGCTGTTAGTGTGATGAACCACGCCACACTGCACACTGTCAGTGTGATGAACCACGCCACACTGCACGCTGTTAGTGTGATGAACCACGCTACACACATCGTCTTTCACCTGATGCCTCTCTTCATGTGATGGTAAATAGGTACCTGGGAGACAAGCAACTGTCATGGGTGGCATCCTGCAGAAGGTCCTCGATTTCCCCTAAACATAATCTACCTGTCCCTGAAGACGGGGAACTATACACCTGGGTATACCTGGGTACACCCGGGGTATACCTGGGGTATAATGATGTTTTCAGGGTGTGTCATGTCAGGGCGATTTACTGGCCGAGGAATTCAACCAAACTTCTTGGAACTATTTTCAGTTCATTCTGCCACTAAGGAAGAGCAGTAGGCAGCAGGAGGCGCTGATCGTCGTGTTCCTGAAGTGTGTGTGTGCCATGTTGCATCAGCTGAACTGAAGTACGGTGCTCACGGGAGACATAAATGATATGCAGGCGATGAGTCACAATAACGTGGCTGAAGTATGTTGACCAGACCACACACTAGAAATTGAAGGGACGACGACGTTTCGGTCCGTCCTGGACCATTCTCAAGTCGATTCTCACAATCGACTTGAGAATGGTCCAGGACGGACCGAAACGTCGTCGTCCCTTCAATTTCTAGTGTGTGGTCTGGTCAACATAAATGATATCTCTAGAAATATTCGCAACCGGTTAAGAACCATTTGGTTCTTGAACCAAATGGTTCGTACAGTGTGGGTTTGTATACTATAGATTCGCTGCTTCTGTTATTTTGAAAGGGAATAATGGGATGCTGATTAATCTGTACATTATACTGGTATAAGATTATTTATCTAATGAAATCACAATAACTGATAAGTTTAGGAGAAAAACATTATATGACAATGGGGTGGGATCGAACCGTCGTCTGTGGACCGGGAAGTCCAGAGACATAAGGTCAAAATGCTAAACCAGAATGGGTATATAGAGCTTAGAAGGGATACGCAGAATAAAGAGAATTAAATTAAAAAAATAAAGAACAAATCCACAAGGGCCGTGACGAGGGTTCGAACCTGCGTCCGAGAGGCTCCCAGAAGCGCCTTATTCGACTGAGCTACGACATGGTATAAGAATTGCAACCGGGAAATCAACTTGACTTACCACGGATCCTGCAGTCAGCTTATTGATGCGTCAACAGCTTATTGACGGAGCTTGGGTGCACGGGGGGAGTTGTGTCAAAACCTGGTTTGTGTCTCGGAGAGGCTGCAGGATCCGCGGTAGGTCAAGTTGATTTCCCGGTTGCAATTCTTATACCATGTCGTAGCTCAGTCGATTAAGGCGATTCTGGGATCCTCTCGGACGCAGGTTCGAACCCTCGTCACGGCCCTTGTGGATTTGTTCATTTGATGCATCACGCCATAGTGATTTTGAGTGTAATAAAGAATTAAAGAGTTAGCATAGGAGAAGAGAAGTAAGGTTAGGGAATTATCAGGTTAAAACACTAAAGATAAGGATTGAGGATAAGACGGTATCAAACCACTATGGTCATTGGGGGATCGAACACCAACTCTGCAAGAAACACATCATACCAAACACTCAAACTAGACGACGCAACTGCCCATAATGCATTCATATTAAATAATCCCTTGGATAATATATTTATCTTACACTAATGTTAATACTGCTATTTCCAGTCGAGCATATTTATGCTGTAAGTTCTATATAAATTAATATATGAAGCTTTGATGATGAGGCAGCGCCCGTATGGAGAGTGTTTAGCGCGGATAAATAGCGCGTATTGTCCCAGCTTTACACCAGAGTAAAACTGGGTTAATTAACATTGTGTAACGTGTGCTGTTAATTAATATTAACAGTGTGTGTGTGAGCACTTGTTTGGAGTAGATGCGAAGTGCCGTATTACGGCACTTTGGTGGTATTGTTCAGGATTGTTACAGGTGTGGTTACAGGTGTGGGTTACAGGTGTGGGTAGCAGGTGTGGGGTTAGGCTTATATGTGCGAAGTAATGAGAGGAATGAGGGTGGGGGGGAGGGTGGTACCAGGTGGTGCCCGGGACAGTCTCTCTCTCTCTCTCTCTCTCTCTCTCTCTCTCTCTCTCTCTCTCTCTCTCTCTCTCTCTCTCTCTCTCTCTCTCTCTCCACACAACTTCTCGTATCTCCTCCTCCCTCCCCACTCTACCCTTCCTCTTTCCTCCCATTTCCCCCCCCCTTTCCCACATCTGCCTACCCTCCTCCTCTTTCTCGACGTCTCTTCCTCCTCAATGGTCTCAGAAAATATGAATGTGATTACCTGGAACAACGCCTGGAACAACGCCTGGAACATCACCTGGAACAACGCCTGGAGCAACGCCTGGAACAACGCCTGGAGCAACGCCTGGAACAACGCCTGGAGCAACGCCTGGAACAACGCCTGGAACAACGCCTGGAACAACGCCTGGAGCAACGCCTAGAACAACGCCTGGAGCAACGCCTGGAACAACGCCTGGAGCAACGCCTGGAACAACGCCTGGAGCAACGCCTGGAACAACGCCTGGAGCAACGCCTGGAACACCTGGAACAACGCCTAGAAAACACCTGGAACAATGCCTAGAACAACACCTGGAACAACGCCTGGAGCAACGCCTGGAACAACGCCTGGAGCAACGCCTGGAACAACGCCTGAAGCAACGCCTGGAACACCTGGAACAACGCCTGGAACACCTGGAACAACGCCTAGAAAACACCTGGAACAACGCCTAGAACAACACCTGGAACAACGCCTGGAGCAACGCCTGGAACAACGCCTGGAGCAACGCCTGGAACAACGCCTGGAGCAACGCCTGGAACACCTGGAACAACGCCTAGAAAACACCTGGAACAACGCCTAGAACAACGCCTGGAACAACGCCTGGAACAACGCCTGGAACAACGCCTGGAGCAACGCCTGGAACAACGCCTGGAGCAACGCCTGGAACACCTGGAACAACGCGTGGAACGCCTGGAGCAACGCCTGGAACAACGCCTGGAACTCCAGAAACAACGCCTGGAACAACACCTGGAACAACGCCTGGAACAACACCTGGAACAACGCCTGGAGCAACGCCTGTAACAACGCCTGGAGCAACGCCTGGAACAACGCCTGGAACACCAGAAACAACGCCTGGAACAACGCCTGAAACAACGCCTGGAACAACACCTGGAACAACGCCTGAAGCAACGCCTGTAACAACGCCTGGAGCAACGCCTGGAACACCTGGAACAACGCCTGGAACATCATCTGGAACAACGCCAGGAACACCTGGAACAACGCTTGGAACACCTGGAACAACGCCTGGAGTGTGGGGGATTTTGTTTCTCTATTTAATATCATATAATATTTAAGTAAATAATTAATTCAGAATAATGTTAGAGAAGCAGACTGTATAAACTTCAATTTAAAATGGAGTGATTCCCCTTTACATCTGCCGGGGGGGGGGAGGGGATAGATTATAGAGTATTAACCAACTAATTATATCAGTGTGACATTTCATATAGAAATTAAAATAATTTCAACATGGATAAGTAAGCTAACTACTAAATTCAAATGTTTGGAAACTTAGCTGCCAAAGATGAGTGAAGAACATCCGACAGCTCGACGACTCGTATGATCCTGTTAATGCCTCATATTGCGGGCGACACGTGATCCACGGGGCCAGGTTCGATTCCCAGATACCAATATCAAGTAATTTCCATCAATGAGTGCATATGCCCACACATATTCATAAATTTAGTGCTGATAATATATAATAATTACACTCACGAGGTTATTTTGATGGTCGGACGTCTTGAGGACAGGGCACCTTATATAATATATAAATTGAGGCCACAACTATATAAAACGGGATAACTTATCCTTGCCGAACTTGGTGCCCGGAATAAGATGAAGTGGTCACGTCTGTTTGAGGTCCGGTAATGCACGGATGTTCTAAATATGAGACGATAATCAGACAAGCTCCAGGACATTCTTCCAAATATGGCGTCTCTCCACCAAGTTTCCAGCGAGTGTGACCCGCGCGCCACCTAGCGCCGGATGTTGGAAACTTGGATAATAAATTTCAATATTTCAATTTAATTTCCTATTCGACGGAAACATTGGAGCCGTCATTTAACGTCTCCAAAACGTGCTTTAGGTAACAGCTAATTATTTCTTGCTGTGTTGATCGTTTAACACAAATGACGTTAGATAAATATTAATATTTGTGATTGAATTTCAGTTCAATACCTTGTTTAATGGATCACCTGTGAAATATTTTTTCCAATAAACAGCTATAAAATATGTTAAATCAAACTAAATCAATTGCCAATCTATATTCCTTAATAAATTCCACAAGGTTAGACTGAGTATATTTCGCTTTATGAATAGAGGTAATTTATTCTCTTCAGCAGGGCGGCTGACAAAATCGTAGCCTTGAGTTCTAGGAAACATTTGTAGGTATTACGCCTCAGATTAATGAGAATTAATATTGCTACACTACTGGTTAGTAGGATTAGTAAATTAAATTTCTTTGTACAATAAATTTGTAATATTGCACTAGGGTTTAGTATTTGGGGGTTGGAAATTTCCAACATGGAACAACACCTGGAACATCTGGAACAACGCCTGGAGCAACGCCTGGAACAACTTCTGGAGAAAAGCCTGGAACAACGGCAGGAGCAACACCTGGAAAATCTGGAACAACGCCTGGAGCAACGCCTGGAACAACTTCTGGAGAAAAGCCTGGAACAACGCCAGGAGCAACACCTGGAACATCTGGAACAACGCCTGGAACAATGCCTGAAACAACGCCCGGAACAATGCCTTGAACAATGCCTGAAACAACGCCTGGAACAACGCCTGGAGTAACACCTGGAACAACACCTGGAACCACTCCTGGAACAACACCTGGACTAACACCTGGAACAACACCTGGCCTCATCTAGCCCAACTTAACATAGGCTATATTAGCTCAGTTTACCCTACCGATATATATATATATATATATATATATATATATATATATATATATATATATATATATATATATATATATATATATATATATATATATATATATATATATTTATGTGTAGTGCCTCGCAGATGTCAAGCCGCCTACTGTCGCCGTACCTATCGATGATTTCTGTGTTGTTTGTTAAGATTTCTTTGGTGATGGTCTGGTTGTGAGAAGAGATTATGTGTTCCTTGATGGAGCCCTGTTGCTTATGCATTGTTAATCGCCTGGAAAGAGACGTTGTTGTCTTGCCTATATACTGAGTTCTTTGGGGCTTACAGTCCCCAAGTGGGCATTTAAAGGCATAGACGACGTTGGTCTCCTTCAAAGCGTTTTGCTTGGTGTCTGACGAGTTTTTCATGAGTAGGTTGGCCGTTTTTTTTATTTTATAATAAATTATCAATTGTATTTTCTGATTTTTGTCTGTTGGGATGACGTTGCTATCAACATTATCTTTCAGGACCGTTTCTTCCGTTTTATGAGCCGTCGAAAAGAGGTTCCTGTAAAATAGTCTAATTGGGGGTACAAGTGTTGTGTTGGTTGACTCTTCAGAAGTTGCATGGCGTTTTACCTTTCTTTTTATGATGTCTTCAAAGAAACCGTTAGAGAAGCCGTTGTTGACTAGGACTTACCTTACCCTACAGAGTTCTTCATCGACTTCCTTCCATCCTGAGCTGTGGCTTTGAGCACGGTCGGCATAAGAATTGACAACACTCCTCTTGTACCTGTCTGTGCAGTCGCTGTTGGCATTGAGGGACATTCCTATGTTTGTTTCCTTAGTGTAGACTGCAGTGTGGAAGCCTCCGCTCCTTTCCATGACAGTTACATCTAGAAAGGGCAGCTTCCCATCCTTCTCCATCTAGTACGTGAAACTCGACACAGAATTCCGCTCAAATGCCTCCTTCAGCTGCTGCAGACATCTGGCATCAGGTACCTGTGTAAAAATGTCGTCAACATGCCTGCAGTATATGGCGGTTTCAAGCCCCTGTCAATTAAGACCCTCTGCTCGATGGTACCCATGTAGAAGTTCGCAAACAGGACACCTAGGGGAGAACCCATGGCGACCCCATCTACTTGCTTATACATGTGCCCATCCGGGCTCACGAAGGGTGACTCTTTAGGACAGGCTTTGAGTAGTTTCCTCAGTACGCTTTCTGGCATGTCAAGAGGAGTGCAAGCTGGGTCACGATACACTCTGTCTGCTATCATCCCGATTGTCTCGTCCACAGGTACGTTGGTAAACAGTGACTCCACATCCAACGAGGCTCTAATCCCCGTGGCCCGTGCTCCGCGCAGTAAGTCGACAAATTCCTTGGG
Source organism: Procambarus clarkii (assembly GCF_040958095.1). Taxonomy (NCBI): domain Eukaryota; kingdom Metazoa; phylum Arthropoda; class Malacostraca; order Decapoda; family Cambaridae; genus Procambarus; species Procambarus clarkii. The sequence goes on from NC_091160.1 coordinate 30,665,600, forward strand.
AGACTTCAAGCTGAAAGCACAGGGTACGTAAGGAGTTAGCAACCCGTTGAGTTGCTTAGCCAGTCTGTATGTTGGTGTGGGTATCTGGCTGATGATTGGCCGAAGAGGGTTTCCAGGCTTGTGGGTCTTGTCATTTCCATAGGCATACCCAGGTTTGTATTCCCCAATAACCTTTGGCAGGTGGAGTCCGGATTTCTTGGCGTTCACAGTTTCGATCAATCTCTTTACATTCGTTTTCAATTCGGCTGTAGTGTCCTTTGTTACCCTTTGGAATTTAGTTTGGTCAGAGAGCATGAGGTTCATTTTTGCCACATTCTCGTCTTATTTAAGAATAACGAATATTGGCGACTTGTCACCTCTCCTGACGACTATCTCCTTGTTCTTACTCTTAGCTGCCGCTTTGAGTTCGGGGGACAGTATGGTGCTTCTGTAGTTACCTCGAATCTTTCCTCCTTCTGCAATAAGTTCTGTTTCCAAGGTGTCTTTAGTGGTAACCTTCTTTTGCGTTTCGAGGTCTAATATGTCGTCCAATAGGATCTCCAACTCCACTTTCCGGGCCATCTCACTTGGTCTGGACATAACGTAACAGTTTATACCCAGATTTAAGAGAGTAATTTGGTCCTCAGTGAGGTTGATTCCAGCAAGGTTTAAGAAGCCATCTCTGGGTCATGGAATCGCCATAGGTCCTCCAAATAATGTTGTCAGTTTATTGATGATCCTGGTTTCGGTTATGTGGTGATGTTGATCTGAAAGGATGTCGAGGTTTTGGTCGATGCGAGCTCGGAGGTCTTCGTCAATGTTGCTGTTTCTCCATTGGTTTGTAGCGTGAAATAGTTGTGTTTTGCTGTCTTTGATCTCATTTTCTACATTGTGTATCTGATGTCGAATCAAATCTTGGCGATATTTTATCGTGGAGGCTTGATTCCTTGCTGCTGGGTCGTGCGTTTTTATATTAGTATATTTTGATAGCAGTCTTTTTTGTAAACATATGTTGTTGGATATGACCAAAAAGGTAAGATTAATAATTCTAACACGAATTTGTTCAATATTTCTTATGTTTTTTCACTGTCGATGGTAATGAAAATATAAATTCTCCAAAAATAATTTTTTATTAATGGTCTGATGCTTAAGTCTTGACGGTCTGACGTGGCTCAGCAACGCATATACGTTGCTGAGTCACAGCAACCTTCCCTGTCCCCCAGTCCTCCCCCACCATTCCCCCCCTCACCCATCTCCTCAGCCTCCCAACCATTCCCCACTCCACCGTCCCCTCTTCCTTCCCACCATGTCCCACTCCCCTGTTCCTTTGTTCTCCCCACCATTCTCTATTCCCCATCCCCTCGCCCCCACCATCCGAAACTCCACCGTCCCCTCGTCCTCCCCACCATTCCCCACTCCCTTGTCTGATACCTTCCCAAATGGTCTGATGTTCCCATCAGAAAATTGGGAACATCAAGTGATCTGATGTTCCCATCACTGAAATATAAGAAAAACAGTTACAAAATGAAATGAAAATATGAAAAAAACTATACACACGAAATGAACTGTATGGTAAACAACACAGCTCAATTCCAACGCAATTCACACAAAATAATTAAATCAAAATGAAAATAAATCAAAATCTATGAAAATTCAATTTATCAATGCAATCAAAAACATTGAAATCGAATTGTAACAAAATTAGTATAGCATGTGTGTTTCTCTTACATGCAGCAGATGGCGCTGTTTTTCAAGAAAAGCATAGTTTTACCTGTCACAGGTGTGGCATCTATACTTATATTTACCAAATGAACTCTATGGTAAACAACACAGCTCAATTCCAACACAATGTCACACAAAATAATTCAAACAAATGCAAACAAGCCTAAATGGTTCCCAGGACTATATGAAACTGAAAACTCACACCCCAAAAGTGACTCGAACCCTAAACTGCTCGACCTCAGTGAGTTCTCAGTTGCATATAGTCCTGGGGACCATTCAGGCTTGTTTGCATTTGTGTTCCTCACGTGTGCCCCTAAGAATGAGGTGATTTGATAAAATACCATGCCCAAGATTACCAACCGAGTGCCGGCGGGGAGATGAAAATATCCTCGGCTACCATCATTTTTTGTCCGGTCGTGTTGGTCGAGCGGTTAAGGGATCCTGTACGCCAGCAGAGTGCTCCTGGCAGTATGGGTTCGAGTCACTTCTGGGGTGTGATTTTTCAGTTGCATATAGTCCTGGGGATCATTCAGGCTTGTTTGCATATAAATATATATATATATATATATATATATATATATATATATATATATATATATATATATATATATATATATATATATATATATATATATGTCGTACCTAGTAGCCAGAACGCACTTCTCAGTCTACTATGCAAGGCCTGATTTGCCTAATAAGCCAAGTTTTCATGAATTAATGTTTTTTCGACTACCTAACCTACCTAACCTACCTAACCTAACCTAACCTAACTTTTTCTTCTACCTAACCTAACCTAACCTATAATGATAGGTTAGGTTAGGTTAGGTAGGGTTGGTTAGGTTCGGTCATATATCTACGTTAATTTTAACTGCAATAAAAAAAAATTGACCTCATACATAATGAAATGTTTGGCTTTATCATTTCATAAGAAAAAAATTAGAGAAAATATATTAATTCAGGAAAACTTGGCTTATTAGGCAAATCGGACCTTGCT
>NC_091160.1:30673294-30698294 GCF_040958095.1 Procambarus clarkii
AGATAACCTCAAGATCAAGATAACATTACCAATTATAAATGTACCGCGGAAAAAATGGTATTACTTTGCTTTGATTTGTAAAAAACAACAATTTGATAGGTGTTTGTGAATCACATACAAAAGCAAAGCTATTACAAATATCTCTCTAATTTGACAGCCAACCCCGCAAGCTGGAGCACTTTGAAGCATCAGCTCCAATTGCATTCAGCCTATGATGGCATTGAATGCCACTACCGAGAGCTTCAGTGTAAATTGTACCTTTTCGAAGAAATCTTGTTGGACATTAAATAAGTACCCAGGACACACACACACACACACACACACACACACACACACACACACACACACACACACACACACACACACACACACACACACACACACGCAGTACAGGTAATAGTCGTAAACAGTCAGGAAAAAATCCCTTAAATAGCCAGGAAAAGTCCATAAATATCCAGAAAAATCTATAAATAGCCAGGAAACATTCCAAAATAGCCAGGATAAGACCATAAATAGCCAGGAAACGCCCATAGATAGCCAGGAAACGTCCATAGATAGCCAGGAAACGTCCATAGATAGCCAGGAAACGTCCATAGATAGCCAGGAAACGCCCACAGATAGCCAGGAAACGCCCATAGATAGCCAGGAAACGTCCATAGATAGCCAGGAAACGTCCATAGATAGCCAGGAAACGCCCACAGAGAGCCAGGAAACGTCCATAGATAGCCAGGAAACGTCCATAGATAGCCAGGAAACGTCCAAAGGAGAGTACTGAAGCAACAGGTCAACACAATATTGTACCAATGACAGTGTTCGACTTGTATCAAGTGCTGATGTAATCATTAAGAGGATTTTTACCATCCCTACTTACTGTCTGTCAGCTCCCCTTCCCACTGTCTGTCAGCTCCCCTTCCCACTGTCTGTCAGCTCCCCTTCCCACTGTCTGTCAGCTCCCCTTCCCACTGTCTGTCAGCTCCCCTTCCCACTGTCTGTCAGCTCCCCTTCCCACTGTCTGTCAGCTCCCCTTCCCACTGTCTGTCAGCTCCCCTTCCCACTGTCTGTCAGCTCCCCTTCCCACTGTCTGTCAGCTCCCCTTCCCACTGTCTGCCAGCTCCCCTTCCCACTGTCTACAAATCTCTCCTTTCCACCGTCTATAAGCCCTCCTTCCCACTGTCTATAAGCCCTCCTTCCCACCGTCTATAAGCTCTCCTTCCCACCGTCTATAAGCCCTCATTCCCACCGTCTATAAGCTCTCCTTCCCACCGTCTATAAGCCCTCATTCCCACCGTCTATAAGCCCTCCTTCCCACCGTCAATAAGCCCTCCTTCCCACCGTCTATAAGCTCTCCTTCCCACCGTCTATAAGCTCTCCTTCCCACCGTCTATAAGCCCTCCTTCCCACCGTCTATAAGCCCTCCTTATTTAAATTTGATGGTGTTTTTCTGTCGTTAAGTTTGAAATCATTAAGGATGGATAACTTTTCTTTTCTGGCTTCGAAAAAAAGTTTTTGACTTGAGCCTTTTTTTATCCTGTTATAATCAATTATTTTTGGTTATTTGTAGGCTAAGATATTATTGGTATGGGATGGGATTGATTTCGCGTCTCTGACCGCTCCCAAACACAAGCACGACCCACCCCGCCAAACACACACCGAAACTACGACGTTGGTACAACGTTCGAACAAGTTTTAACACCACCTAACCAGTTATAACAACCAATATAGCAAGTTGTAACAACGTTCTAATACGTCATAAACACGTTAAGCCAAGATGTAACAACTTTATTACAAGTTGTAACAAGCGGAAAATAGAGACAGTTTCGGTTTGTGTTTCCAGGGACTGCACCATGATGGGTTGAGAAGTATTTCAACCAGAAGCCGTACGATATGTTCGAACCCGAATTCGGATGGCTGAGGAGAACACGAACGAGAGTTCGAGTCCGTCAAACGGCTTCCACTCGAACCTACTTGGAGTTAGGAAGCCACTTTCTAGTACCCACAGAGCAATATTTACGAATACTACCCGCTCTACCACTTGGGCTGGACGGTGGAGCGACGGTCTCGCTTCATGCAGGTCGGCGTTTAATCCCCGACTGTCCAAGGGTACCTAGTAGCCTAGTAGCGAGAACGCACTTCTCAGCCTACTATGCAAGGCCCGATTTGCCTAATAAGCCAAGTTTTCCTGAATTAATATATTTTCTCTAATTTTTTTCTTATGAAATGATAAAGCTACCCATTTCATTATGTATGAGGTCAATTTTTTTTTATTGGAGTTAAAATTAACGTAGATATATGACCGAACCTAACCAACCCTACCTAACCTAACCTAACCTATCTTTATAGGTTAGGTTAGGTTAGGTAGCCGAAAAAGTTAGGTTAGGTTAGGTTAGGTAGTCGAAAACCAATTAATTCATAAAAACTTGGCTTATTAGGCAAATCGGGCCTTGCAAAGTAGGCTGAGAAGTGCGTTCTGGCTCTACTAGGTTCGACATATATATATATATATATATATATATATATATATATATATATATATATATATATATATATATATATATATCTGAAAACTCACACTCCAGAAGTGACTCGAACCCATACTGCCAAGAGCAACGCAACTGGTATGTACAAGGACGCCTTAATCCGCTTGACCATCACGACCGGACATAAGGAAGTGATAGCCTAAGCAAGCGGATTAAGCGGATTAAGCGGATTAAGGCGTCCTTGTACATACCAGTTGCATTGCTTCTGGCAGTATGGGTTCGAGTCACTTCTGGGGTGTGAGTTTTCAGTTGTATATAGTCCTGGGGACCATTCAGGCTTGTTTGCATTTGTGTTCCTCACGTGTTGCCCCAAAGAATGAGGTGATTTGATAAAATGCTATGCCCAAGATTACTATCCGAGTGCCGGCGGGGAAGTGGTTCAAATAGCTTAGGCTATCACTTCCTTATGTCCGGTCGTGATGGTCAAGCGGATTAAGGCGTCCTTGTACATACCATTTGCGTTGCTCCTGGCAGTATGGGTTCGAGTCACTTCTGGGGTGTGAGTTTTCAGTTGTATATAGTCCTGGGGACCATTCAGGCTTGTTTGCATTTGTGTTCCTCACGTGTTGCCCCAAAGAATGAGGTGATTTGACAAAATGCTATGCCCAAGATTACTATCCGAGTGCCGGCGGGGAAGTGGTTCAAATAGCTTAGGCTATCACTTCCTTATGTCCGGTCGTGATGGTCAAGCGGATTAAGGCGTCCTTGTGCATACCATTTGCGTTGCTCCTGGCAGTATGGGTTCGAGTCACTTCTGGGGTGTGAGTTTTCAGTTGTATATAGTCCTGGGGACCATTCAGGCTTGTTTGCATATATATATATATATATATATATATATATATATATATATATATATATATATATATATATATATTGTGACGGTAATCTCCTTCAAGAGATTGAGCCTGCTCTTCCCTTCATAATTACGTCGTCACAATTATATAATACGACTATGGAAGAAATGTCCAACAACGACAACAACACCAGCAAGGCTTGCCAGGGTGAGCAAAACGTATGCAGCCAGCCACCTGTTCGAACTCCAACCACCAAACTACCCGTTGATCGCTACGGCTCCGCTGATTGGTCGCCGGTCTGGCTGCACCTGCACTCGGCCCCCCATACTACCTGATGTCTGGGGTCGCCCCAACATCAGTCCTCAGAATGTTCAGTGCTTTCGTGGCCAGCACTCCTCCCAGCTAGACGTTAGCGTGTACTGAGAGAGGTGGTGGCTTTAAGCCAATATTCCAGCACCTCCCACTTAACTTTTGTGTTGCACTTCTTATTATTTTGCCTTAACGTAACTTTTCATTGTGTCATTTAAGTATTCTTATTATTTTGATTCATTGATTTTATTATAAGAATTTGTTTGTGCATTATTTTCATGTTTTGATTTATTTAACGTCATTAAAATTTCATTGTTAAAGTTTACTTGTGTTTTGTGTGTCTTCTCCTTACCTTACCACAGACGAAGTTCCAGTTTTTCTATTTTTTTTTTATAACTATGTGACGAGGCCATACCCCTAGCCTTAAACAGCCGAACACCAACGCGTTACCGTCACAAGTTATATGGGGGCCTGTCCTAGGAGCTTCACTCAGGTACTGGTGCCAAGTGGTAATTTATGGTAAGCGTATTTAACTTTGTTAACGTAGCTTTACTATTTTTCATTCAATTTCATTTTTATAAGGTGCGGTGTATTGTGCATTACGAGAGTAACATATAGTGAAGGTGAGACAACTTTGGATTACGTGGTGACTGTAGGCCTCAGTCGTACTCTTAATTGGTCATCTCTCCCTCCTTGTTATTACTCGTGTTTACCATCTATGTCCCTTGAATATTTCTCATTCTGACAGATCATCATATTGGTACCCTGGTACTGTGGTCTGCCCCGGGTCAAGAGTACCCAATCTTCTGCAATCTGACTGTAGGAGGACAAAGAGGGCCATAGTTCCTCTAGCTCGAACTTTAGTTGCTGAATTGGGACCTCAGCAGCAGTTCTCGTCACCAGTTGACACCTCGCACCCCTACACGTCAGTCAGAGATGATGATACATACAACGGTAGGGAATTAGCTTACTTTTTCAGAGCACAAAAGTTCGCTAATTCTGTAAGTATCATATTAAATTCAGTAGGAAAAACTTGCTTTATGTCCTATAGAGACTCGGCAAGGTATGCCTACATTCTTGGACTACCAATTTTACTTTTGAAGCATTTAACTGTTTCAGTTGTTTTCGAAACTTTGTTTCATTTGTTAGTAGGATTTTCTTGCCCTTATTCTCTTACATGAGTACCGGGTACAAGATTTCCTGCGCCCTTGATTTAATTTAATCATTTAATATCTTTCACTTAACGTTAATTGTTAAAGATCACACAGGATAGGTACCAGTTGCCACGTTGTCCTGTTTCTGACATTTCATTATTGAACATTCGTGTACCTTTATTTGCTAATTTCACCATGTTTCGTCTCCAAACTTTCCGTGCAAATCCAGCAGGTGAAATAGGGACTTTAAGTCGTGCCAAGAGGACTGAACTACAAACTCTTGCACATGAGTATCAACTAGAAGTTCCCTACCAAGCCAACAAAAATGACCTACACAACCTGTTGCTGGATTACTATTTAGAGCAAGGTAAGATAGACTCTGAAACTCATGAAACTTACTATATTGCAGATAAAACTGATTTGGCAACGCTGAAACTCAAACTAGAGCTGGCCAAGATTGAACGTGAGCAGCAAAGGGAAGCCCGTGAACAGCAAAGGGAAGCAGCTGACATACGAAGGGAAGAGATCGCCCTCAAGGAACGTGAGTTGGCAATGCTCCGTGAACGTGAACGAGTACAGCTTGAAACACTCCAGGAGCGGGAACGCTTACAGCTTGAAACCAAACAACGCGAGTTGGAAATACAACGCGAACATGACAAGCAACAAGCGACTCTGGCTCTTGAGTGTCGTCAACGGGAATACACGTTGGAAACTTCACACCTCGCTCAACGCCAGCAAGCTACTGCCAATCTTCCCGTCAGTTTTAATATATCACATGCAAGTAAGTTAATGCCATCCTTTGTAGAAGCAGAAGTTGATGTTTTTTTCACCACCTTTGAAACCCTTGCTAATCAACTCAGTTGGCCTGTCGACCAATGGGCCACACTTCTCAGAGTCCATCTTACAGGTAGAGCTGCAGTCACACTCAGTACTTTGGCGTCTGAGAATGACTACTACACTCTGAAACAAGCAGTGTTGGACGCCTACCTCCTCTCTACTGAAAGTTATAGAAGGAAATTCCGTGACCACCTGAAGGCAAGTACCACTACCTTCCTCGAGTTTGCTAACACGAAACGGAGGTATTTCATGAAATGGCTGGAAGCAGCACATGTCTCTACTTTTACAGAACTCGTCAACCTGATGCTTGTTGAAGAATTCTTGAGACGTGTGCCGCCTCCTGTCCGCCTCTACTTAGCAGATAAAGAAGAAACCGACTACCTGAAGTGTGCTAAGTCGGCTGACACTTACAGCCTCATCCACCGGCTGACACCTGAACCATCCTCCAGTAAGAAGTCGTGGTACAGTTACGAGAAGGTGAGCCCCGATCAAGCTGGTTCACAACTGTACTGCAAGTATTGTAGACTCTATGGACATACCATAGACAAGTGTGGTAAGTCTCAATACAAGGGAACCACTGACCAACAAAGACCCAAACCAACTCCTCCTAAGTCCGGTAAGCCTGTGATGAATGTTGGTGTTGATGTTAATGATCTTTCTCTTTTCAGTAACCACCTGTATACTGGAACTGTCTCTGCCAACGGTTCAAATCCGGAGGGACGTTTCAAATTGAAGATCTTGAGGGACACAGCGGCTCTACAATCGATCATCTTGAAGTCGGCTGTGCCCAACATAGTCTACACCGGGGAAACAGTCTTCATCACTGACCTCACTGCTACCACTCCATACCCTCTCGCCAGAGTCCACCTGGATTGTCCCTACGTGAACGGGGAAGTCCAAGTCGCCGTCAGGGAAAAGCCTTTTCCCATGCCTGGAGTGCAACTTCTCCTAGGCAACGACTTGGCAGAAGACCTGCAACCGACCAACCTGATCGTCATGGACAAACCCCAGGTGTGTAACTCTGTGCCAATAAATCCTATTCTTGAGTATGTTCCAGCAGAGGTTCAAGAGAGTGATGAAGTTTCTCCTCCGGTTCTCGTGACCACCCGTGCACAAGCCGCACGTCCACAGCCAGCTGACTCTACTGCTACCGCTGTCCCTCAAGACCCTCAGAAACTACCCCCGCATCTGACCAAGTTGGAGTTCCGAAAGTTGCAGAGGGAAGATCTTACTTTAACACCATTGTTTTTCCAGGCTGAGACTCAACCCGACAGTATTCCTGGGTTCTTCCTAGAGAACGACTTGCTCTACCGCAGATATAGACCCAGTAAACTGAAGGAGGAGGACGATTGGGCCAACATCGAACAACTTGTGATTCCCACCAGCCTGCGGCCCACTATTCTACACCTGGCCCACGGAGCATTCTCCCACTACGGCTTCAACAAGACTTACCATGGGATTCGCCAAGACTACTACTGGCCAGGTATGGTAAATAACGTCAAACAGTACGTAAAACAGTGTCATACATGTCAGATGGCAGGCAAACCGAACGTCTCCATTCCCAGAGCACCACTGATTCCCATACAGGTGCCTGCGGAACCTTTCCACAGACTCATAATAGACTGTGTTGGTCCTTTACCTCGGACCAGTTCAGGTAACGCCTACATCCTAACCATCCTGTGTCCTACCACCAGATTTCCCATAGCAGTTCCAGTGAAGAACATCACGGCTGCTACGGTTATCAAACATCTATTGAAGATCTTCACTCAATACGGATTTCCCAGGGAGATTCAAAGTGACTGTGGCACCAACTTCACCAGTGATCTCTTCAAAAGGACACTGGAGGAGTTCAACATCAAACAGGTATTGTCCAGCCCCTATCATCCTGCTTCACAGGGTTCTCTTGAACGTAGTCATCAGACCATCAAAGCACTCTTGAAAAAGTTTTGTAGTGAAACCTCGAAGGATTGGGATAAGCAGATTGACCTTATAATGTGTATTTTCAGAAGTCTCCCCAATGAGTCCCTAGGAGTATCTCCTTATGAGATGCTCTACGGCCGTAAGTGCCGTACTCCCCTTAAGGCTTTCAAAGACTCTCTCAGAGATGCCACCTTAAGTGAGCATCAGAATGTGCCCCAGTTTCTTCAAAACCTTCAGCACATTCTAGAGAGAGTCCACCGCTTTGCCCATGATAATCTATTGAAAGCCCAGGTGAGAATGAAGACTCATTACGACCAGACCAGCAAAGTAAGAAAATTCAAGCCGGGAGACTTCGTCCTTGCTTATTTTCCTATCCCAGGTTCACCTTTACAAAACAGATTTTCAGGACCCTACTGCGTCAAAGAGTGCAGGAATAATAATAATTATGTGATAGAGACTCCAGATAGGCGGCGGAAGACCCAGCTGTGCCACGTCAACCTCCTGAAGCAATATAATGGTACTCCTCCCACTGTCTTGACTAACTATTCCACATTCACAGAACCCTACATCCACAGTGAGACCTTCCCAGCTTCTCCTCCCGAAAGCACTGACAAGGAGTCGGCGCTTTCTAATTCCAAAATCCTTAATGATCTTCCCAAATGCTTTCAGGATAATAATCGTGCTCCTTTGCCCTCTTCTAATTCCACTCTCACCTCGTCAGATAAGCCCTTCATCCTCCATGTCGACGCCAATGGTACCGACGATGGTGGTGTCGTGATGCAGCAACGAGGCGAGAAGAATACACCTGTCAGCAACTACTGCTACAAGGAACGACGGAACAATTGGCAAGGAGCTACTCTTCCTCATCCTGAAGCTTCAGCACTTCACTCCACACCTGAAAAGTGCTCGGTCCACCATCAATACGGACCACACCACCCTACACCTCCTGCAGCACGCCCACTTCTCATCTCAACGTCTTCTACTATGGGCTTGCTACCTGCAGAAATTCAACCTGGAGACACGCTATACCAAGAGTCTGACAACATCTTAGCCCATGATCTCTCCAGAGTTTATGAAGTAGAAGCAACTCCATCCATTACTCCACCACATAACGACGTACTTCTTCCAGAACCGCAGGCTTCGGGGGAGAGTTGTGACGGTAATCTCCTTCAAGAGATTGAGCCTGCTCTTCCCTTCATAATTACGTCGTCACAATTATATAATACGACTATGGAAGAAATGTCCAACAACGACAACAACACCAGCAAGGCTTGCCAGGGTGAGCAAAACGTATGCAGCCAGCCACCTGTTCGAACTCCAACCACCAAACTACCCGTTGATCGCTACGGCTCCGCTGATTGGTCGCCGGTCTGGCTGCACCTGCACTCGGCCCCCCATACTACCTGATGTCTGGGGTCGCCCCAACATCAGTCCTCAGAATGTTCAGTGCTTTCGTGGCCAGCACTCCTCCCAGCTAGACGTTAGCGTGTACTGAGAGAGGTGGTGGCTTTAAGCCAATATTCCAGCACCTCCCACTTAACTTTTTGTTGCACTTCTTGTTATTTTGCCTTAACGTAACTTTTCATTGTGTCATTTAAGTATTCTTATTATTTTGATTCATTGATTTTATTATAAGAATTTGTTTGTGCATTATTTTCATGTTTTGATTTATTTAACGTAATTAAAATTTCATTGTTAAAGTTTACTTGTGTTTTGTGTGTCTTTTCCTTACCTTACCACAGACGAAGTTCCAGTTTTCTATTTTTTTTATAACTATGTGACGAGGCCATACCCCTAGCCTTAAACAGCCGAACACCAACGCGTTACCGTCACAATATATATATATATATATATATATATATATATATATATATATATATATATATTTATTTATTTATTTATTTATTTATATTTAGCCTTAAGTTGCACAATGTTAATAAAGGCGAAGAAGCTCATCCATGCTGCTAGAATATTGTGGCCTTATATATTGCACATGGAACACTAATTTGGGTCTTTAGACGAGGTTAAGTTACTATTTAATCTCTCTCATCTTCCACCAACAATTGTGTATAATAAGTTGTGTTATGGAAGATATTCTGAGGGGAGTTCTGATACTCCTCAAGCCCAACCCAGTGCTAGACTTAGACTTGTGATTGCTTGATCCAACAAACTGTTTCATGGAATGGCCTGCAGTCCCCCCCCCCCCCCATATCAATTACAGCCTGATTGGTCCAGTACTTCTCATAGAAACTCTAATGACAGAGAACTGAACTGATGATGATGAGAAATGAACTGAAATTGAGAGAGAGAGAGTAATGATGAAATGAGTAATGAACTGGAATTGAGAGAGAGTAATGATGAAATGAGTAATGAACTGGAATTGAGAGAGAGTAATGATGAAATGAGTAATGAAATGAGTAATGAAATAATGAAATGAGTAATAAAATGAGTAATAATGATGAGTAATGAAATGAGTAATAATGATGAGAGGAGAGAGAGAGAGAGAGAGAGAGAGAGAGAGGGAGAGGGAGGGAGAGATAGATAGATAGAGAGAGAGAGAGAGACAGAGACAGAGACAGAGACAGAGACGTATTGGCTTGGAGCTTTCCCCTGATGGAGCCCTACCTTCCCACGCCATTTCTCCCAATGGTCTTAATAAGATCAACATGTTGTTTACGCTAATATAGAAGACGAAAGAGCATTTGTGTTGGTGTAATTACTTGCTTCTTAGACTTTTATGAGTTTACAGTTTCTCTAATGCTTTCCCAAGAGCAATTACAGGTTTTCTCTTTTACTTTCGCTGTCACAAAACACTTTCTCCGCTACTTTCACTAGCACAATTACAGACTTTCTCGAGAACTTTTGTCGCGGAAAATATATAGGCGCCTGGGACGTTGACTGATCAACACCACTCGACACGATAAGAGAGTCGTGAAGCTCAAGCTTTGATCCTCCCTTCTCCGAGTTCCAAACTGATTCACAGCGGAGGAAGGAAGATTCAATCTGCAGCTCAGAATTTCATCTCCTTATTGCCGCTCGAGCGACTGCGATTCCCAGTTGTTTATAACTTTAGGAAACAGCTCACAACTCTAAGTGATTCATTGCAACAGCTTCGAAGAATACGTCAGAACAATGGGGAATACAACTAGCCATTTGACTTTCAACAACTTATAGGGAACGTTAATTCTGTGGAATACAGCTGACAATTTAACTAAGAAATTCAAATCAAGTGGAATGCAATCGACTATTTTCACAAACAGTTCAACAGTAAGCTGTGTGTCAGCTATCTATGTAATCTTCACAGCCATCTCTGTGTTCATATGTAATCTATATAAATAAAAATGGAAATGTTCGTTTGTTCATAATCGCTAATCTCCGAAAGTTCTTCACCGATTGCTTTGAAATTTTCACACAACGTTCCATTCACATCCGAGCAGGTTTTTATATGCATATTATATTGATGGCACGTCTCTGACGGAAGAAAACATGCTTTTTTGAAAAACTGTGTTTTTCATGTGAGAGAAATCTTCAAAACCTCTTTATCGATTGCTTTGAAATTTTGACACGACGTTGCATTCGAATAGGCGCGTGTTTCTATATACTTACTATATGCATGCCTCACCTGTGACTGGAGAAAACATACTTTTTTTTTAAACAGCGCCATCTGTTGGATGTAAGACCAACACACGCTGTAATCTCCCAAAGTTCTTCACCGATTGCTTTGAAATTCTGACACAACGTTCCACTCGAATTGGCGCGTCTTTTTATATACCTGCTATATAGGTACCACCCCTGTGACAGGTAAAAACATGCGTTTTTGAAAAACAGCGCCATCTGTTGCACATAATAGCAGCATGCACACTATACTAAATATGTCACGAATTCCATTTGAATGTTTCCGATTGCATTGATAAATTTTATTTTCATAGATTTTTATTTATTTTATTTTTTATTGAATTATGTTATGTGACATTGTGATGGAATTGAGCTGTGTTGTTTACTATACCGTTCATTTCGTAAGTACAAGTATAGATGCCACACCTGTGACAGGTAAAACTATGCATTTCTTGAAAAACAGCGCCATCTGTTGCATGTAAGAGCAACACACATGCTATACTAAATGTTACAATTACATTTCAATGTTTCTGATTGCATTGATAAATTGAATTTTCATAGATTTTGATTTATTTTAATTTTGATTTAATTATTTTTTTCAATTGCGTTGGAATTGAGCTGTGTTGTTTACCATACCGTTCATCTCGTGAGTATAGTTTATATTTTTATTTTTTCATATTTTCATTTCATTTTTTAACAGTTTTTCTTATATTTCAGTGATGGGAACATCAGACCATTTGGGAAGGCATCGGACGAGGGAGTGGGGAATGGTGGGGATGACGAGGGGACGGAAGTGAGAGATGGTGGGGAGGATGAGGGGACAAGGGAGGGTGTAATGGTGAGGAAGGACGAGGGGACGGGGGGAGTTTGGGATGGTGGGGACGAGGGGACGGGGGGAGTTTGGGATGGTGGGGACGAGGGGATGGGGGAATGGAGATTGGTGGGGAGGACAAAGGGACAGGGGAGTGGGGCATGGTGGGAAGGAAGAGGGAATGGTGGAGTGGGGAATGGTGGGGCGGACAAGGGGACGGTGGAGTGGGGAATGGTTGGGAGGCCGAGGAGACGGGTGAGGGGGGAATTGTGGGGAGGACTGTGGGACAGGGAAGGTTCCAGGGGACAGGAAAATATACTAGCAGTACCCGGGCTACGCGTGGCCGGGTACTGCTAGCATATGTATATTTATATATCTATATAAATAAGAATGTAAATGTTCGTTTGTTCAAAATCGCTAATCTCAGAAAGTTCTGCACAGATTGATTTGAAATTTTCACACTAACTTCCATTCGCATCCGAGCGGGTTTATATATACATATTATATAGTTGTCACGTCTGTGACGGGAAAAAAACATACTCTTTTTAAAAACTTTATTTTTCATGTTTTTTTCATGGGAGGGAAATCTTTGAAGCCTCTTTACCGATTGGTTTGAAATTTTGACACAACGTTGCATTCGAATAGACACGTGTTTTTATATACCTCCTATATGCATGCCACACCTGTGACAGGAAAAATCCTGCTTTTTTTGATAAACAGCGCCATCTGTTGCACGTAATAGCAACTCACTGTGTACAAAATATGTTACGATTCCATTTCAATGTTTCCGATTGCATTGATCAATTTAATTTTCATAAATTTCGATTTATTTTCATTTTGATTTAATTTATTTTGTGTGACATTGCATTGAAGTTGAGCTGTGTTGTTTACCATACCGTTCATTTCCTGAGTATAATTTATTTTTGTATTTTTTCAATTTTTTCATTTCGTTTTTTATCAGTTTTTCTTATATTTCAGTGATGGAAACATCAGATCATTTGATGTTCTTATTTTCTGATCGTTTGGGAATGCATCGAACGAGGGAGTGGGAAATATTGGGGAGGACAAGGGGACGGGGCAGTTGGGGACGAGAGGATAGGGGAATGGAGAATTGTGGAGAGGACAAGGGGACAAAGGAGTTGGGGTTGGAGGAAAAGATGAGGGGAACAGGGGAGGGGGGAATAGTAGGGAGGATGAGAGGATGGGGGAGTGGGAGATTGTGGGTAGGAAGAGGGGACACTGAAATGGGGAACGTTGGGGAGGACAACGGGACGAGGGAGGGGAGGAATGGTTGGAGGGAAGAAGGGGCGGGGCATGGGCAATGGTGGGGAGGACTAGGAGACAGGGGGAAGGTTACATTGGCACAGCAACGCGTGGCCGGGTACAGCTAGTTATATATATATAAATATATATATATATATTTATATATATATATATATATATATATATATATATATATATATATATATATATATATATATATATATATATATATATATCCTCCCGCCTCTTCCCCCTCTTTTCTCAACGTTAACATTTTTATGAAACAAACTATGGGTCTCAGAAAATGTATTATTACAGAGCATTGAGAAACTCTATGGGAAACACACCGAATACTTTACACTCAACTCCATTAAAATCGCCGGAAGGTCTCTATAAATGCTAATATCTATTAAAGTATTCAACGTAAGCCCACCCCGCTAAGCCTATGTTCATCCCGAACCCGAGGCCCTTCACCCTGCAAAGTTGGGTAAGTCTAACCTTAAAGTGTCTGGCTTCCAACCTTGGACATTCAGACAGATATAGATGAGGAAATTTCGTATTAGCCACAGTTCACTTATTGACCTTTGTTAATGAGTTGTCTGTTTAAGAACAGGAATAGTGGCATAGGTGAAGCTGTTAAGTCCACTCATAATCTCTAACAATTTGAACGACGCACAAAAGAAAAAATATGAGAAATAAGAAAAAATTAGGAGAATTGATTAGGATGGGTTCAGTAATGTTGGTACGCTGGGCTGGGTTGGGATGGGATTGGTTGGATTGGGATAGTTTAGGCTCAGATGATTCGGTTCGTTCGTAGCAAATGTGCTCACTAGACAGTCTGGACTGATCAAATGTGCACACTACACCTGCTGGACTGATCAATGTGCTCACTAGACCTGCTGGATTGATCAATGTGCACATTAGACCTGCTGGACTGATCAATGTGCACACTAGAGCTGCTGGACTGATCAATGTGCTCACTAGACCTGCTGGACTCATCAATGTACACACTAGACCTGCTGGACTGATCAATGTGCACACTACACCTGCTTGACTGATCAATGTGCACACTAGGACCTTCTGGACTGATCAATGTGCTCACTAGACCTGCTGGACTGATCAATGTACACACTAGACCTGCTGGACTGATCAATGTGCACACTACACCTGCTGGACTGATCAATGTGCACACTAGACCAGCTGAACTGATCAATGTGCACACTAGAGCTGCTGGACTGATCAATGTGCTCACTAGACCTGCTGGACTGATCAATGTACACACACAAGACCTGCTGGACTGATCAATGTGCACACTACACCTGCTTGACTGATCAATGTGCACACTAGACCGTCTGGACTGATCAATGTGCACAATAGATTTGCTGGACTGATCAATGTGCTCACTAGACCTGCTGGACTGATCAATGTGCTCACTAGACCTTCTGGACTGATCAATGTGCTCGCTAGACCTGCTGGACTGATCAATGTACACACTAGACCTGCTGGACTGATCAATGTACACACAAGACCTGCTGGACTGATCAATGTGCAAACTAGACTTCCTGGATTGATCAATGTGCAAACTAGACTTGCTGGACTGATCAATGTGCACACACGACCTGCTGGACTGATCAATGTGCACACTGGACCTGCTGGACTGATCAATGTACACACTGGACCTGCTGGACTGATCAATGTACACACAAGACTAGCTGGACTGATCAATGTGCACACTAGACCGTCTGCACTGATTAATGTGCACACTGGACCTGCTGGACTGATCAATGTGCACACTAGACCTGCTGGACTGATCAATGTGCACACTAGACCGTCTGCACTGATTAATGTACACACTAGACCGGCTGGACTGATCAATGTGCACACTGGACCTGCTAGACTGATCAATGTACACACTAGACCGTCTGCACTGATTAATGTACACACTAGACCGGCTGGACTGATCAATGTGCACACTGGACCTGCTGGACTGATCAATGTGCACACTAGACCGTCTGCACTGATTAATGTACACACTAGACCGGCTGGACTGATCAATGTGCACACTGGACCTGCTGGACTGATCAATGTACACACTAGACCGTCTGCACTGATTAATGTACACACTAGACCGGCTGGACTGATCAATGTGCACACTGGACCGGCTGGACTGATCAATGTGCACACTGGACCTGCTGGACTGATCAATGTGCACACTGGACCTGCTGGACTGATCAATGTGCACACTGGACCTGCTGGACTGATCAATGTGCACACTGGACCTGCTGGACTGATCAATGTACACACAAGACCTGCTGGACTGATCAATGTGCAAACTAGACTTCCTGGATTGATCAATGTGCAAACTAGACTTGCTGGACTGATCAATGTGCACACTGGACCTGCTGGACTGATCAATGTGCACACTGGACCTGCTGGACTGATCAATGTGCACACTAGACCGTCTGCACTGATTAATGTACACACTAGACCGGCTGGACTGATCAATGCACACACTAGACCGGCTGGACTGATCAATGTGCACACTGGACCTGCTGGACTGATCAATGTACACACTAGACTAGTCAGATTCTTGGAAAATCAAGTGTTAAGCTGACCCGCTGGTCAAACCCGCTTCTACGATTTGCCAATCGTCAGATTATAAGTGGTTTCGATTAATCAGCAGCGTTCAGACTTGGACGATCTACCTAACTCATCGACGATCGACTCTCACCAGCACCAGAATGCGTCAATAATACGGTGTCTTCACTACAAACACATCGGTCGTTTTTTTGACGTTGTGTCCGATTTGCGTTACAATTGCAGAGCTTTAAGTGGGAGGACAGGGCCGCCCTGGGGCCAGATTCACGAAGCAGTTACGCATGCACTTACGAACGTGTACATCTTCCCGCCAGTCTTTGACGGCTTTGGTTATATTTATTAAACAGTTTACAAGCACGAAAACTTGCCAGTCAACTGTTGTTATTGTTATAAACATCCTCCTGGTGATTTGGAGCTTATTAACTGTTTAATAATTGTAAACAAAGCCGCCAAAGATCGAGAAAAGATGTACAGGTTCGCAAGTGCTTGCGTAACTGCTTCGTGAATCTGGCCCCTGGACATTAAGGCGGAGAGTTTCTCCAAGTCAAATTTGTGGACAAAACCGGAGTCGTAATTCCCTGAGATCGAGGCAATTTCAGGTCCGAACTTTACGAAAGTCTTCGTATTTCCTCCCCGACGAAAACGTCATTTAAAGTTTTGGGAACTAAAAATAAACTTATGGTCATTGGAGCGGCTAATGGTCGTTCAGTGCCCCACTAGTGTCCCGGCCTTGTGACTGGTTAATATCCCGGGCTTGTGATTGGTTAATATCCCGGGCTTGTCATTGGTTAATATCCCGGCCTTGGGATTGGTTAATATCCCGGGCTTGTGATTGGTTAATATCCCGGGCTTGTGATTGGTTAATATCCCGGCCTTGTGATTGGTTAACTGCTTTAAACTAGATAAGCAATATTGTTTGCGACTTTTATTGATTTCTATACAACCACCAAATTGGGAAAAGATAAAGGAAAATATTATATATTATGATATTTTAATATATATATATATATATATATATATATATATATATATATATATATATATATATATATATATATATATATATATATATATATATATATATATATATATATATATATTCTTCACTCCAACACTAAACCTCTTCAATTAACAAATCCACAAGGGCCGTGATGAGGGTTCGAACCTACGTCCAGGATGATCCTGGACGATGTTTTTTTTTTTTTGCAGGGATATTCCTGCGCGGGCCCTAAGCCTCTGGCTGGCCCACTGAGCGGGCCCTAAGCCTCTGGCTGGCCCACTGAGCGGGCCCTAAGCCTCTGGCTGGCCCACTGAGCGGGCCCTAAGCCTCTGGCTGGCCCACTGAGCGGGCCCTAAGCCTCTGGCTGGCCCACTGAGCGGGCCCTAAGCCTCTGGCTGGCCCACTGGGCGGGCCCTAAGTCTCTGGCTGGCCCACTGGGCGGGCCCTAAGTCTCTGGCTGGCCCACTGAGCGGGCCCTAAGTCTCTGGCTGGCCCACTGCGCGGGCCCTAAGCCTCTGGCTGGCCCACTGCGCGGGCCCTAAGCCTCTGGCTGGCCCACTGTGCGGGCCCTAAGCCTCTGGCTGGCCCACTGAGCGGGCCCTAAGCCTCTGGCTGGCCCACTGAGCGGGCCCTAAGCCTCTGGCTGGCCCACTGAGCGGGCCCTAAGCCTCTGGCTGGCCCACTGTGCGGGCCCTAAGCCTCTGGCTGGCCCACTGAGCGGGCCCTAAGCCTCTGGCTGGCCCACTGAGCGGGCCCTAAGCCTCTGGCTGGCCCACTGAGCGGGCCCTAAGCCTCTGGCTGGCCCACTGGGCGGGCCCTAAGCCTCTGGCTGGCCCACTGAGCGGGCCCTAAGCCTCTGGCTGGCCCACTGTGCGGGCCCTAAGCCTCTGGCTGGCCCACTGAGCGGGCCCTAAGCCTCTGGCTGGCCCACTGAGCGGGCCCTAAGCCTCTGGCTGGCCCACTGGGCGGGCCCTAAGCCTCTGGCTGGCCCACTGGGCGGGCCCTAAGCCTCTGGCTGGCCCACTGGGCGGGCCCTAAGCCTCTGGCTGGCCCACTGGGCGGGCCCTAAGCCTCTGGCTGGCCCACTGGGCGGGCCCTAAGCCTCTGGCTGGCCCACTGCGCGGGCCCTAAGCCTCTGGCTGGCCCACTGAGCGGGCCCTAAGCCTCTGGCTGGCCCACTGGGCGGGCCCTAAGCCTCTGGCTGGCCCACTGGGCGGGCCCTAAGCCTCTGGCTGGCCCACTGGGCGGGCCCTAAGCCTCTGGCTGGCCCACTGGGCGGGCCCTAAGCCTCTGGCTGGCCCACTGGGCGGGCCCTAAGCCTCTGGCTGGCCCACTGCGCGGGCCCTAAGCCTCTGGCTGGCCCACTGCGCGGGCCCTAAGCCTCTGGCTGGCCCACTGGGCGGGCCCTAAGCCTCTGGCTGGCCCACTGGGCGGGCCCTAAGCCTCTGGCTGGCCCACTGGGCGGGCCCTAAGCCTCTGGCTGGCCCACTGGGCGGGCCCTAAGCCTCTGGCTGGCCCACTGGGCGGGCCCTAAGCCTCTGGCTGGCCCACTGGGCGGGCCCTAAGCCTCTGGCTGGCCCACTGGGCGGGCCCTAAGCCTCTGGCTGGCCCACTGGGCGGGCCCTAAGCCTCTGGCTGGCCCACTGGGCGGGCCCTAAGCCTCTGGCTGGCCCACTGGGCGGGCCCTAAGCCTCTGGCTGGCCCACTGGGCGGGCCCTAAGCCTCTGGCTGGCCCACTGGGCGGGTACTAAGTCTCTGGCTGGCCCACTGGGCGGGCCCTAAGCCTCTGGCTGGCCCACTGGGCGGGCCCTAAGCCTCTGGCTGGCCCACTGGGCGGGCCCTAAGCCTCTGGCTGGCCCACTGGGCGGGCCCTAAGCCTCTGGCTGGCCCACTGGGCGGGCCCTAAGCCTCTGGCTGGCCCACTGGGCGGGCCCTAAGCCTCTGGCTGGCCCACTGGGCGGGTACTAAGTCTCTGGCTGGCCCACTGGGCGGGCCCTAAGCCTCTGGCTGGCCCACTGGGCGGGCCCTAAGCCTCTGGCTGGCCCACTGGGCGGGCCCTAAGCCTCTGGCTGGCCCACTGGGCGGGCCCTAAGCCTCTGGCTGGCCCACTGGGCGGGCCCTAAGCCTCTGGCTGGCCCACTGCGCGGGTACTAAGCCTCTGGCTGGCCCACTGCGCGGGTACTAAGTCTCTGGCTGGCCCACTGCGCGGGCCCTAAGCCTCTGGCTGGCCCACTGGGCGGGCCCTAAGCCTCTGGCTGGCCCACTAAGTGTTGCTTGTTAGTGTTTTACTTGGGCGGAGTATGAGTATTTATGACTCGTATGGTCGCTTCAGTAAGATTTTGCCATATGTGTTTAACAACTTCTTCTGCTCTGTTGAATCTAAGTTGAAATCTTAATGGGCTTGTAACTGTGCACTGTGTTAGATAATGTTCCAGTGGTCTGTTGTGGCTGTAACTGTGCACTGTGTTAGATAATGTTCCAGTGGTCTGTTGTGGCTGTAACTGTGCACTGTGTTAGATAATGTTCCAGTGGTCTGTTGTGGCTGTAACTGTGCACTGTGTTAGATAATGTTCCAGTGGTCTGTTGTGGCTGTAACTGTGCACTGTGTTAGATAATGTTCCAATGGTGTGTCGGGCATTTCTCCACAGTGCTCGGACGCTGTTGTATCACGCTATTGTGATTTCTGTGTGCACTATACCTCTTCACTCCAACACTATACCTCTTCACTCCAACACTATACCTCTTCACTTCACCACTATACCTCTTCACTCCAACACTATACCTCTTCACTTCAGCACTATACTTATAAGATACTCGGAGTGCACTTAGCGGCGCCTGGGGCTGATTCCATCGACTTCCCGACACTTCCCGACACTTCCGTCAGGTGGCAGCTCAACCACTTGGGCTGGACGGTAAAGCGACGGTCTCCCTTCATGCAGGTCGGCGTTCAGTCCCCCGCGACCGTCCAAGTGGTTCGGGCACCATTCCTTTATTTGCCCCCCTCCCCTCCCCCCGCCCTCCCCCCCCCTCCCCCCGCCCTCCCCCCCCTCCCCCCGCCCTCCCCCCCCCCTCCCCCCACGTCAAATCCCAAATCCATGTCCTGATCCCTTCCAAGTGGGATATAAAGTCGCAATGGCTTGGCGCTTTCCCCCTTCCCTCGCTTTCCTAACATGTATGTGTCGTGTTGGGCCGCTCGGCAGCGCTCTCACTTCCACTCAACAACGTGGCATTGTTTACTCTTGTTTACATAATATTATTTCTCAGAATTCAAAGTTTCGGACCATTGTATGACTGCAAGAGGAATTTATTAGCTCTGTCTGCTTTAAAGATTGCTTAATATATTTGTTAAAGTTTTCTTTAACATTGATTCAAGCTTCAATTATAAACGCCCCAAAAAATTTGCGTTCACAAAAGTTCTAAGAAACTGTAAAATCCGATTATATGCCGTCCTCGAACCCGAGCCCGAACCTTGACCACCCAGTGCAGTAATATAAGAGTATTATTCTTCTCATTTGTATTGAAACTGAAATTGAAATCATTTGTATTGCTCTGTAATTCATTCACCTGTATTGCTCTGTAATTCATTCACCTGTATTGCTCCGTAATTCATTCACCTGTATTGCTCTGTAATTCATTCACCTGTATTGCTCTGTAATTCATTCACCTGTATTGCTCTGTAATTCATTCACCTGTATTGCTCTGTAATTCATTCACCTGTATTGCTCTGTAATTCATTCACCTGTATTGCTCTGTAATTCATTCACCTATTGATTCATAGTTCTGGGAGACTTGTAATGTCACAACACTGAGCTGGAAGCAGTCTCTTCCCTGGAAACACAAACCGTAACTGTGTCTATTTTCCGCTTGTTACAACTTGTAATAAAGTTGTTACATCTTGGCTTAACGTGTTTATGACGTATTAGAACGTTGTTACAACTTGCTATATTGGTTGTTATAACTGGTTAGGTGGTGGTAAAACTTGTTCGAACGTTGTACCAACGTCGTAGTTTCGGTGTGTGTTTGGCGGGTTACTCGTTCTCAAAGCTGTTGTTTACTACTTTACCCTTGAGAAATACAAGATGTAAACATGAGTAAACAACGACATTTTCTTGAGTGGAACTGAGGCGACCAATGACGTCCCATCCCCAAATTCTTATCCTGACCCCATCCCAGGGCCATATTGTCTAAGTGGCTTGGCGCTTTCTCCTGACTATTTCCTTCCCTTCCCAGAATCATAGGTGACAACAAAGTCTTTACCTCGTCTCTCAAACAAATGAGCCTCAACTGTTAAGCATATTTCTGCATAGAACAAATTGTCTACTGACAGTAAGACCAGATCGTCTCTCTGCTATGGCTCTCTTCCAGTCCTGAGACCAGATTCGCGAAGCAGTTACGCAAGTACTTACGAACCTGTACATCTTATCTCAATCTTTGGCGGCTTTATTTACAATTATTAAACAGTTAAGGAGCTCCGAAGCACCAGGAGGCTGTTTTATAACAATAACAGCAGTTGACTGGCAAGTTTTCATGCCTGTAAACTGTTTAATAAATGTAACCAAAGCCGTCAAAGATTGAGGAAAGATGTACACGTTCGTAAGTGCTTGCGTAACTGCTTCGTGAATCTGACCCCATGAACCCCAACAGGTTTTTCCTCGGTCGTAGGTGACTGCATAATCTTAGACGGGCTCGTGTAGATTGATTTCCTTGCCAAAACACAGTTAATTAGCCGTGTATTCTGGCCGGTTTCCGTTATTTTGAGATCTTGAGGTTATCTTGAAATGATTTCGGGGCTTTTTAGTGTCCCCGCGGCCCGGTCTTCGACCAGGCCTCCACCCCCAGGAAACAACCCGAGGCAGCTGACTAACACCCAGGTACCTATTTACTGCTAGGTAACAGGCGCATAGGGTGAAAGAAACTCTGCCCAATGTTTCTCACCCCGCGCCCGGGATCGAACCCGGGACCACAGGATCACAAGCCCAGCGTGCTGTCCGCTCGGCCGACCGGCTCCGTAGTGTTGTCCATGACTCAAAATGTTCAGTTTTCTGTTAATTATTTTCATATATAAATGCCCTTTCTGTTGATCATTTCCATATATAAATGCCCTTCTGATCATTTCCGTATATAAATGCCCTTTCTGTTGATCATTTCCGTATATAAATGCCCTTTCTGTTGATCATTTCCATATATAAATGCCCTTTCTGTTGATCATTTCCGTATATAAATGCCCTTTCTGTTGATCATTTCCATATATAAATGCCCTTTCTGTTGATCATGTCCGTATATAAATTCCCTTTCTGTTGATCATTTCCATATATAAATGCCCTTTCTGTTGATCATGTCCGTATATAAATGCCCTTTCTGTTGATCATGTCCGTATATAAATGCCCTTTCTGTTGATCATGTCCATATATAAATGCCCTTTCTGTTGATCATGTCCGTATATAAATGCCCTTTCTGTTGATCATTTCCATATATAAATGCCCTTTCTGTTGATCATGTCCGTATATAAATGCCCTTTCTGTTGATCATTTCCATATATAAATGCCCTTTCTGTTGATCATGTCCGTATATAAATGCCCTTTCTGTTGATCATGTCCGTATATAAATGCCCTTTCTGTTGATCATGTCCGTATATAAATGCCCTTTCTGTTGATCATGTCCGTATATAAATGCCCTTTCTGTTGATCATGTCCGTATATAAATGCCCTTTCTGTTCACGGACGAAGTTTTGCTCTTCATTACCCTTAAGGAGTTAACAAAAGCTGTAAATGTATTTTTGTGTCATGAAATAATGAGTTTAACTCAGGTGTCATCACGAGGGCACAGATGTCATGGATGATAACGGACTAAGATGCTCAGATAATGATATCGATGATATATGGGGTGTATATGAGCCGATATATGGGGCGTATATGAGCCGATATATGGGGCGTATATGAGCCGATATATGGGGCGTATATGAGCCGATATATGGGGTGTATATGAGCCGATATGTGGGGTGTATATGAGCCGATATATGGGGCGTATATGAGCCGATATATGGGGTGTATATGAGCCGATATATGGGGTGTATATGAGCCGATATATGGGGCGTATATGAGCCGATATATCGGGTGTATATGAGCCGATATATGGGGCGTATATGAGCCGATATATGGGGCGTATAGGAACAATGCAGAAGCGGAAAATGATAGCAAGTGAAGCAATATTTGTTATCGTGGCGTTAATGACTTTTCGGTTAAAGAGACTCGCGTCCCGAAGATAAACTCAGTATTATATTACATCAAATATTTGGTTTTAATTAACTCTTAAGCCCTGAGAATTTTTCATTCTTACTAATTGACGAAGGAGAATATATTTTTTTATAATTATATTTTCAATATTTAAGGACATGTATTTAATACTCACAAAACTATGATCTCAGATTTTGAGCTCAGTGAGTGCTGGTGAAGGCTGATGAATGGTCAGGATTTTTTTTTTATAAGAATTAATATAGTCTTAACAAAATGTCACTTTGGTATATTAGTGATTATATTATTGGTTATATTAGTCACTATGGTATATTCCCTGGAAACACAAACCGTAACTGTCTCTATTTTCCGCTTGTTACAACTTGTAATAAAGTTGTTACATCTTGGCTTAACGTGTTTATGACGTATTAGAACGTTGTTACAACTTGCTATATTGGTTGTTATAACTGGTTAGGAGGTGTTAAAACTTGTTCGAACGTTGTACCAACGTCGTAGTTTCGGTGTGTGTTTGGTGGGTTTAAGTTCATTTTATCTATTGCCAATTAGGTGTTTACCAGTTTCTACAAAATGTAATTTATTTCAATTTTTTGTTAAGATTTATCAAGATATCTCTTCTTTATATATTTAATGATTTATACTGGACAGATCTTTGAATTTTTCTGCAATAATTTCCCATTAACAGATAAACACACTGACCAATTACTAAATTATCATCAATGTGGCATAAAGTTCATGTTATCATTTCTCTAAATGAATGACTTCATGTCAACGTATTATTGAGAAAGGAGGAAGGAATTATGAGGGGGAATTATTGAGAAAGAAATGTAATTGAATCTTGATGTCTGTAAAGCAGTGATTATTGCAACAAACAATTTATATGCCCTTAATCTATAATTAGTAAAGATTGGAGAGAAAAAGGTAGAATGTCACAAGGTGTCGTTTTGTGGCAAAATTGTTCGTGCCAAGTCACGTTTATTATTTAAATAATTCTATGAACGAAAAAAGTATATATTTTTATCTATTTTTTATTAATAGGAGATGCTTGGCAGATGCTTGGCAGATGCTTGGCAGATGCTTGGCAGATGCTTGGCAGATGCTTGGCAGATGTGTGGTAACTGTGTTATCTTGTTACATAGTTACGTGAGTCATCTCCACTGAAACACCCTCTCTGTGTCACTCTAATTCCTCATTGTGTTTAGTTCGTGTCAAATTGTTTAACAAGGGCTTGCTTGTATTGTATTATCCCCCTGCGTTATTATACAAGAGATGTATTGTGTTCATGTTGATATCAGCCTTTAGGGTATTGCATTTTCTGTGTCTTCTTCTTCCTAACTACAATTTGTTGTTCATTAGTTATATCAGTGGGTTCAAGTTATCATTATTTCTTATATCTCTTTCCTCTCCTTGGAAATAAAGCGCTAATTTCTCTTTTCCATTTCACTGTATGTAAATTCTGCATGTCTGTAAATTTGTAAATGATGTTTCTGTCTGTCCGCCACAAGTAGGAGGCGGCCTGACGCTGAGGGATAGTCTCACCCAACTGTCATACACATGAAGCATGTGGAGTATGTGAGTGTTGTAGATCAGTCAAGGGGAAGAGGGGTCGGCCCTGGTGCCATGCTCAAGAAATATCGCCATTTTAAGTGTCCCTCACTTCCCTGCGATTTTCAATATAACACAATGTAACACAATTTTTGTTCCTGGAAACTGTTATTGCCTACTTGTGTGTGCCTAAAAAGAATAGAAAAAGGCTGTAGTGCCCCGGAAAAATAGGTTTTTGCGATTAGAACAATTATGTCTTCAAATTGCCCTATTTCCAATGGGAAAACGATATATATATATATATATATATATATATATATATATATATATATATATATATATATATATATATATATATATATATATATA
>NC_091160.1:30703294-30713294 GCF_040958095.1 Procambarus clarkii
ATTTCATATTTCTCTGTGGATTTTCCGCATAAAATGATCAGTGTTTTGTGATCGTCAATTGCATATATATATATATATATATATATATATATATATATATATATATATATATATATATATATATATATATATATATATATACTAAGTTAGAGTGTCAAAGGTCCCAAAGATGAAACAGTTGAGAAAATATGATGGAAAAATGAGCTGCCGTGTAAAAAAAATGAGATGGTGAGAGAGAAGAATATGATCACCTTCAAATGAATATGCAATTAGAGCGAGAACCTGACGGCTTCGGACCTTTTAATTAGTCATAAAAAAAGCGAAAAAGATATGTGACGTGAGATTTTTATTTCAAAAGTGTAGATGGCTTGTGTCTCCAGGCCAGGAGAGGCTGGTGGTAGCTGAGGCGACTAGTGCTAGAATATAATATGTATGGTATGCATACGGAGGTATACTGGACACTCATACACAGGTAGATTATACTGTACACACATACACAGGTAGAGTATACTGTACACTCATACACAGGTAGGGTATACAGTACACTCATACACAGGTAGGGTATACTGTACACACATACACAGGTAGGGTATACTGTACACACATACACAGGTAGGGGTATACTATACACACATACACAGTAGGGTATACTGTACACTCATACACAGGTAGAGTATACTGTACACACATACACAGGTAAGGTATACTGTACACACATACACAGGTAGAGTATACTGTACACACACACACAGGTAGAGTATACTGTACACACATACACAGGTAGAGTATACTGTACACACACACAGGTAGAGTATACTGTACACACATACACAGGTAGAGTATACTGTACACACACACAGGTAGAGTATACTGTACACACATACACAGTAGGGTATACTGTACACACACACAGGTAGAGTATACTGTACACACACACAGGTAGAGTATACTGTACACACACACAGGTAGAGTATACTGTACACACACAGGTAGAGTATACTGTACACACACACAGGTAGAGTATACTGTACACACACAGGTAGAGTATACTGTACACACATACACAGGTAGAGTATACTGTACACACATACACAGGTAGAGTATACTGTACACACATACACAGGTAGAGTATACTGTACACACATAGACAGGTAGAGTATACTGTACACACATACACAGGTAGAGTATACTGTACACACATACACAGGTAGAGTATACTGTACACACACACACAGGTAGAGTATACTGTACACACACAGGTAGAGTATACTGTACACACATACACAGTAGGGTAAACTGTACACACACACAGGTAGAGTATACTGTACACACACACAGGTAGAGTATACTGTACACACATCCACAGGTAGAGTATACTGTACACACACACACAGGTAGAGTATACTGCACACACATACACAGGTAGAGTATACTGTACACACACACACAGGTAGAGTATACTGTACACACACACAGGTAGAGTATACTGTACACACATCCACAGGTAGGGTATACTGTACACACAGGTAGGGTATACTGTACATACACACACAGGTAGAGTATACTACACACACAGGTAGAGTATACTGTACACACACACACACAGTAGGGAATACTGTACACTAACAAATAGTGAGGCGCGCCTCGTTCTTTCACTTAATACGTCGAAATGTTCACCTTTTGACAAATCGCAAGAAGGGACTGGAGGAACGACCACACACACACACACACACACACACACACACACACATACACAAACCTGTTCAAAGGTTTGGCACCAGACTAGTACCCGAGCTGAGAGGTATGAGCTACGAGGAGAGACTACGGGAATTATACCTCACTTCGCTGGAAGACAGAAGAGTTAGGGGGGACATGATCACCACACTCAAAATTCTTAAGAGAATTGATAGGGTAGCTAAAGACAGTCTATTTAACACAAGGGGCACACGCACAAGGGGACACAGGTGGAAACTGAGTGCCCAAATGAGCCACAGAGATATTAGAAAGAACTTTTTTATTGTCAGAGTAGTTGACAAATGGAATGCATTAGGAAGTGATGTGGTGGAGGCTGACTCCATACACAGTTTCAAGTGTAAATATGATAGAGCCCAATAGGCTCAGGAACCTGTACACCATTTAATTGACAGTTGAGAGGGGGGACCAAAGAGCCAGAGCTCAGCCCAGGCACGCCCCACTGGGTGACTACCCTCCATTACCAACACAACCATAAGCGAGAACTATGCACTCAAAAACCCATTAACATTTTTGGCGTGAGAAGGGTGGTAGTGGAGGCGGCGTGTCAGACAAGCCCCTCGCCGGGCAAAAATGATAATAGCTTCATGAAGTTGCCTTATATTCCTCACAAGCCGGAGCTAATTGCCCTACTTTACCTTATTAAATATGCAAATGGTGCAATTTTGCAAGTGTGTAATGTGTGGGAATAATATGTGGGAGGTGTGTGTGTGTGTGTGTGTGTGTGTGTGTGTGTGTGTGTGTGTGTGTGTGTGTGTGTGTGTGTGTGTGTGTGTGTGTGTGTGTGAGGGCAGGGCTTTAGTCAGGGTTGTGGCGTGTATTGGTGTAGGGGTGTACTGGTCTGGGGCGTGTGGGGGTATACTGGTGTGAGGGTGAACTGGTGTAGGGGTGTGGGAGTGTACTGGTATAAAGGTGTACTGGTGTGGAGGGTGTGGGGGTGTACTGGTGTGGTGTTCTAGTGTGAGAATGTGGGCGTGTACTGGTATAGGGGTGTACTGGTAGTGATGTGTAATGGTGGGGGGGGGGTTAAAGTGTGGTATTGGTGTAGTAGATGTGTTAAGACTAGAGTGTATATGGAGTCAGACAGGTGTAGCACGACCCAGGAGGTGTCATGGCGGCAAGTGTAGAGTGTAGCACATTAGGTGTTCCCCAGAGACGGTGTGACGTGTCTGGGGTGCCCCATATATAGTGCCCTACAAGGCTCCAGCACCCTCAGTGTGCCAACAGGCGTCGAGAGGGGAGGTCACACACACACATTTCGCTCGCACCTGCACTCATATTCTCACTAACTATATATGGCACCGGAAGGTCTTCGGGCGCATTGCTATACCCAGATTATATATGATATATGCAACCAATCCTCTGAATTGACAGTAGGTTTTAATACTAAGTGTAATAAGTATATTTCCTTACTGTCGTACATAGTACATAATTGCACTTATGGGGCTGTTACATTTACCTCCCCATTTATTCTCCACGTTTTCTGTTAAGACACTCAGAATTTTAGGATGAAGTTTTCAAGTTCAATTTTGTCTTGAGCTTTGATGTCCAAAGGGATTGGAGAGGATGGGGAAGGTAGAGGAATGGGGAGATGAAGTTCAGGAAGAGGATGCGGGTGTAGAGAGAGAGGAGGTTTGAAAGTTGGGTGGCCTGTCCACCATGGGTTGACATATGTGTGGGTGTCCTGTGTTTGCGTATATCTCGGGAAGGCCTGATCATGGATGTGTCTGATCACCGTTTGTTGGAGAGTGATTCTTCTGGTTGTGTGTGGTGGTTCGTGGATCTCGTAGTCGCTGGTGTTGGTTACTGCTGCGTGGGGATCTTCGGGGTCTGGGACGTACATGTGCTTCATGCGGTACAGCTGCCTTCTAGCCAGGTAGCTGAGCCTGGTGTTCAATGGCATCATGTGGGGTCTCATGGATTTGGTCTGTTCTTACCCCCGTCCATCAGTGACAGGCCCTCCGCAAAGCGAAGTGCTTTATTTGCACCCGTTGGATCTTCAGCATGTTGGTTCTGTTGGTGAGGTTCAGGGGGACGTAAGGGTACTCCAGGCTAGGCCTTATGATCATTCCGTACAGGTGGAGCTTGATGTGGGGTGGGGCTTGCCTGAAGCGGAATAGCCTCGACAGGCAACCCCGGGCCATCGCTGTCTTCTGGGAGACGTACTGGGTGGAGTTGAGTAGCCTGTTGAAGTTGTATCCAAGCACTGTGTTAGGGTTTGAGATGGCTATGGGTTCACCCCTGATCTTTATCTCCCCCCCCCCTCATTTTAGATTGTGTAGGCCATACAGCCGACAGTGCTTATTGGATCTTGTCTGGGTTAGTGGCGATCCTCCATTTTCTTTCCTAGTTACCAGTCCTGGCTAGTTCTACGTTCGCCTTACGGGTTAGTTGCATGTTTGGCTGCTTGGGTTAGATGTTATTACTTGTTGCGTCGTCTGCAAATTGGACGATAATGGTGTCCCTGTACTGTGGTTGGGGCAGGTCATTTACAAAAATGTTGAAGAGGACTGGGCTCAGGCCCGACCCTTGGGGGGACTCCAGCTGTTGGGGTGAAGGCTGCTGCCGCTTTCGCCTTGAAGCTGGGAGTAACTTGTCTGTTCTTTAGGAAATTTCTGATCAGTCTGAGGGTCCAGTTTTGGGTTGATAAGTCTAATTTGTACACCAGACCATCGTGCCATAGGCTGTCGAAGGCCTTGTGTACGTCTCTCGTCGCAATCAGGGATATCTGTTTCTGCTTGCGAATTGAGCTTACAAAATCGTAAATGATGTTCACTGCGTGCTGGCTGACCGTTGTGCTTGAAAGCCAAACTGTTTTTCTGTGAAGAGGTTGTTGTACTCTGTATGTAGTAGTCGAGACGGTTTGACATATCTTCTTTTAGTTCAATTTACTATGCACAAAGTTTTAAACGTCAGGAATTTCTTTTTCAGTTTTATTAAACAATAGAGATTTTATACAAAATTTTGAAAATATCCTGAGTTACTTTACAATATATTGATATATTTTAGTTTTGTTTTATTAGTTTTATAAAACTGTAATATCAATATGGCTATAGGTTAAGTACTAATTGTAATTAAGAAGCAATAAAATTATTATCTTCAAACACTAAGAAGGCTAGGTTAGGTTGTTGTTTTCTATTCAGCTTTTCAGGTAAACTCAAATATTCACAATATATTTGACAGTACGATTTAATACTAAGTGAAAAAAAGGACAATTCCTGACTGCTATGAATAGTGCACAATTGCACTTACTTGTGCAATTGTGTACTATTTATGTACTACTTACATTTGCCTCCCCATTTTTGGAGGACGGGCTGGATATGTAATAGTGCCTGAGTACCATCATATTGTCAGGAGCCTTCCACATGAGAGAGTGTGAATACTGAGCGCCTCTCCCCCCCCCAGGCATCCACCTGAGATGACAGTAGTTTGTGTCAACCATTTGGTGGTAATTACCAGTATGTTACGATGGACAACCAGTAAACTCTCTTAGTACTAATAATTTTATCGAATTTGGACACAAATCAAGCTAAAAACTGATTTTTAAATATTGATAGGCCTAGTATAACACACACACACACATTATATATATATATATATATATATATATATATATATATATATATATATATATATATATATATGTCGTACCTAGTAGCCAGAACGCACTTCTCAGCCTACTATGCAAGGCCCGATTTGCCTAATAAGCCAAGTTTTCATGAATTAATGCTTTTTCGACTACCTAACCTACCTAACCTAACCTAACCTAACTTTTTCGGCTACCTATCCGAACCTAACCTATAAAGATAGGTTGGGTTAGGTTAGGTAGGGTTGGTTAGGTTTGGTCATATATCTACGTTAATTTTAACTCCAATAAAAAAAATTGACCTCATACATAATAAAATGGGTAGCTTTATCTTTTCATGAGAAAAAAACTAGAGAAATTATATTAATTCAGGAAAACTTGGTTTATTTGGCAAATCGGGCCTTGCATAGTAGGCTGAGAAGTGCGTTCTGGCTACTAGGTACGACATATATATATATATATATATATATATATATATATATATATATATATATATATATATATATATATATATATATATATATATATATACATATATACATATATATATATATATATATATATATATATATATATATATATATATATATATATATATATATATATATATATATGTCGTACCTAGTAGCCAGAACTCACTTCTCAGCCTACTATGCACGGCCCGATTTGCCTAATAAGCCAAGTTTTCCTGAATTAATATATTTTCTCTAATTTTTTTCTTATGCAATGATAAAGCTACCCATTTCATTTTGTATGAGGTCAATTTTTTTTTATTGGAGTTAAAATTAACGTAGATATATGACCGAACCTAACCAACTCTACCTAACCTAACCTAACCTATCTTTATAGGTTAGGTTCGGTGTGGTAGCCGAAAAAGTTAGGTTAGGTTAGGTTAGGTAGGTTAGGTAGTCGAAAAACAATTAATTCATGAAAACTTGGCTTATTAGGCAAATCGGGCCTTGCATAGTAGGCCGAAAAGTGTGTTCTGGCTACTAGGTACGACATATATATATATATATATATATATATATATATATATATATATATATATATATATATATATATATATATATATATATATATATATATATATATATATATATATATACATATATATATATATATATTGTTAAATATGACCGAAAAGGTATGATTAATAATTCTAATACGAATTTTCTCAATATTTTTTATGTTTCTATTCACTGTCGATGGTAATTGAAAAATCAATTCTCCAAAATTCATTTTTATTTCTAGTCTGACGTGACGCTTGAACACATTCCGTAATAACTTATTACATTTTCAAAGACTTTAGTTTACACACACAACAGTAACCTGTAAACACGCTAATCCGTCATACTTATACTCGCATTTGGGTGAGGTGATATGGTCAACAGTTTTGGATGAGGTGAACAAACTTGTGACAAACACAAGACAGAACACGAAACAAAGGATATTAGTTGGATATGAGAGCATAAGAATGGAAGTAACTACAGAGGGCCTATTGGCCCATACTTCCTCTTGATGCTTCAATATTGGTACGGAGTCTTGAAGTGGGTAGAATATAATTGTGCATTAATTGGCTGTTGATTGCTGGTGTTGACTTTTTGATGTGTAGTGCCTCGCAGATGTCAAGTCGCCTGCTATCGCTGTATCTGTCGATGGTTTCTGCGTTGTTTGTTAAGACTTCTCTGGTGATGGTCTGGTTGTGAGAGGAGATTATATGTTCCTTTATGAAGCCCTGTTGTTTATGCATTGTTAATCGCCTGGAAAGAGACGTTGTTGTCTTGCCTATATACTGAGTTCTTTGGGGCTTACAGTCCCCAAGTGGGCATGTGAAGGCATAGAGGACGTTGGTCTCTTTTAGATCGTTCTGCTCTGTATCTGGAGAATTTTTCATGAGTAGGTTGGCCGTTTTTTTGGTTTTATAGTAAATCGTCAATTGTATTTTCTGATTTTTGTCTGTAGGGATAACGTTCCTGTTAACAATATCTTTCAGGACCCTTTCCTCCGCTTTATGAGCTGTCAAGAAGAAGTTCCTGTAAAATAGTTTATAGTGGGTACAGGTATTGTGCTAGTTGACTCTTGAGAGGTTGCATGCCGTTTCACCTTTCCTTTTACGATGTCTTATGTCTTTATGATGTCAGACATCATAAAAAGAAAGGAAAGGTAACCGAAAAGCCTCGTACTTATTCTCTGACTGCTTGTGACTTCTAGACTGTTCTAAGCTATTCTATACCTGCTTCTGGCCTCATCTCTCCCTGGGGATGGGTGGGTCAGGTCTCAGACCTTGGTCTCCACTGCTGCTCTTAGTCTGTCTGTTGTTGCCCAGGGGTTCTGACCAGCCGAAACGTTCAACTCCCTTTCCCATTTTTCTGTGGGGGTTCTCCGCATACCAGTGATCAGCGTTTCGTGATCGTCGGTTGCATATATTATATATTAGAGCTAAGATAGCGTGTATTAGGCTTAAGGGCTGCTAGTAGAGGGTTGATGATAACTTATGTTTAGGTGGCGGTTAAAAAAACAAGTTTCCGATTTGTCCAAATTCAGTTATTCAAAAGTCAACTTCATGGTGGTCCATCTGCTGACACGCATACACACACACATGCACGCACACACACATGCACGCACACACAAGCACACACACGCACGCACATACACGGACGCTAACACGCACACACGCACACACAGAGTGATACCAGAGTGCCAGGAATGAATATGTCAAGTTGAGAAGAGAGGCAGAAAGGGAATACGAAAATGACATCGCAAGCAAGGCAAAGACTCAACCTAAATTGTTACATAGCCACATCAGGAGAAAAGCAACAGTAAAGGAACAGGTTATGAAATTAAGGATAGGGGCGGAAGGATTCACTACAAACGACAAGGAAGTGTGCGAGGAACTGAATAAGAAATTCCAGGAGGTCTTCACCTTAGAGCAAAGGGAAATTCCAGAGAGAGGAGAGGGAATAGTTAACCAGGAACCAGTAGAAGAGTTTGAGATTACCAGTGGGGATGTAATTAAGCTCTTGCTACAGTTGGATGTGACAAAGGCTATAAGCCCGGATGGAATCTCCCATTGGATACTAAAGGAAGGAGCAGAAGCACCTACCACTCTCCATAATGTAAAACAAATCACTGGTAACAAGGGAATTGCCAAACATTTGGAAGACTGCTAATGTTGTCCTGATATACAAGAAAAGGGATAGACAGGAAGCACTGAACTACAGGCCAGTGTCCTTTACTTCCATACCATGCAAGCTGATGAAGAGGATTGCGCGAAAAAAAGCTTGTGGAAGATTTGGAGCGAAAGAACTTTGTAACACAGCATCAACATGGGTTCAGGGATGGCAAGTCCTGCCTCACAGGATTAATTGAATTTTATGACCAAGTAACAAAAATCAGGCAAGAAAGAGAAGGGTGGGACGACTGCATATTTGTGGATTGCCAGAAAGCCTTTGATACAGTGCCACACAAGAGGCTAGTGAAAAAGTTGGAGATGCAGGCTGGAGTGAAAGGGAAGGTACTCCATTGGATACAGGAGTACCTAAGCAACAGGAGACAACGAGTCAGTGTGAGGGGTGAGGTCTCAGATTGGCGAGACGTTACAAGTGGAGTCCCGCAGGGGTCAGTCCTTGGACCTATAATGTTTCTGATATATGTAAATGATCTCCCAGAGGGTATAGATTCGTTCCTCTTATTGTTTGCTGATGATGAAAAAAATATGAGGATTAAAACAGAGAATGATAGTAGGAGGCTACAACATGACATAAAAGACTGAATGAATTATCCAAAAAATTGCTACTAAAGTTCAACCCGAGTAAATGCAAGGTCATGAAACTAAGCAGTGGAAAAAGGAGGCCAGACACAGGATACAAAATGGGAACTGAAGTCCTTCATGAAACGGACAGAGAGAAAGATCTAGGAGTTGATATCACACCAAACCTGTCTCCTGAAGCCCACATAAAAAGAATACCGTCTGCGGCATACGCGAGGCTGGCTAACATCAGAACAGCGTTCAGGAACCTGTGTAAGGAATCATTCAGAATCTTGTATACTACATATGTAAGACTAATCCTGGAGTATGCGGCCCCAGCATGGAGCCCGTACCTTGTCAAGCACAAGACGAAGCTGGAAAAAGTCCAAAGGTATGCCACTAGACTAGTCCCAGAACTAAGAGGCATGAGTTAACGAGGAAAGGCTGCGGGAAATGCACCTCACGACACTGGAAGACAGATGAGTAAGAGGAGACGTGACCACTACCTACAAAATTCTCAGAGGAATCGACAGGGTATATAAAAATAAACTATTCAACACTGGCAGTACGCGAACAAGGGGACACAGGTGGAAACTGAGTACCCACATGAGCCACAGGGACGTTAGAAAGAACTTTTTCAGTGTCAGAGTAGTTAACAGATGGAATACATTAGGCAGTGATGTGGTGGAGGCTGACTCCATAGATAGTTTCAAGTGTAGATATGATAGAGCCCAGTAGGCTCAGGAATCTGTACACCAGTTGACTGATTGTTGAGAAGCGGGACCAAAGAGCAAGAGCTCAACCCCCCGCAAGCACCAGTAGGTGAGTATACACACACACACACACACACACACACACACACACACACACACACACACACACACACACACACACACACACACACACACACA
>NC_091160.1:30718294-30740794 GCF_040958095.1 Procambarus clarkii
TCCAGTAGCCATTTCCCTGACCATCTCTGCAGCCTGTTTAAGTTCAATCCTCGTCTGTCACAACTCTTCTCATTAATTTTGCGTCATCTGCAAACATTGACATGTATGATTCCACTCCTGTAAACATATCATTTACGTAAATTAGAAAGAGGATTGGTGCCAGCACCGATCCTTGAGGTACTCCACTTGTTACTGTTCGCCAGTCCGACTTTTCGCCCCTTACCATTACCCTCTGGCTCCTTCCTGTTAGGTAGTTCTTCACCCATACTAGGGCCTTTCCGCTTACTCCTGCCTGCCTCTCAAGTTTGTATAGCAGTCTCATGTGCGGTACCGTATCAAAGGCCTTTTGGCAGTCAAGAAATATGCAGTCTGCCCAGCCTTCTCTGTCCTGCCTTATCCTTGTTACTTTATCATAGAATTCTAAAAGGTTTGTTAGGCATGATTTCCCTGTCCAGAACCCATGTTGGTGCTTGTTTACAAACCCAATGCTCTCCAGGTGCTCAACAAGTCTTAGCCTAATTATTCTTTCAAGTATTTTGCAGGGGATGCTTGTCAGTGATACGGGTCTGTAGTTAAGTGCCTCCTCCCTATCACCCTTTTTGAAAATCGGTACGACATTTGCCTCCTTCCAGCAACTGGGCAATTCTCCCGACATAAGTGACTCATTAAAGATCATTGCCAGAGGCACGCTGAAAGCCTGCGCTGCCTCTTTGAGTATCCACGGTGATACTTTGTCTGGTCCAACAGCTTTATTTGCATCCAGTGTTGTCAACTGTTTCATTACATCCTCTGCTGTCACCTCTATATCCGATAGTCTTTCATCTTGGGTAATCTCTTCTAACAATGGGAGCTGCTCAGGCTCGGTTGTGAACACTCCATGGAATTTTGCATTCAGTACCTCGCAGATTTCCTTGTCGCTTTCTGTATATGCCCCTTCTGTTTTCCTCAGTCTTGTCACTTGGTCATTTACCGACATCTTCCTTCTTATATGGCTATGTAGTAATTTTGGTTGCTTTTTCGCTTTGACTGCAATATCGTTCTCATAATTTCTTTCCGACACTCGTCTTATGTTAATGTAATCATTCCTAGCTCTGTTACATCTAATCCTGTTGTCCTCTGTCCTTTGTCTTCTGTACTTCCTCCACTCCCTCCTGCTTCTCACCTTTGCTTCCTGACACTGTCTATTAAACCATGGGTTATTATATTTCCTCCTGCTTTTTTCCTTTATTGTTGGAATAAATCTATCTTCAGCCTCCTTGCATTTCAATATGACTTGGTTCATCATACCTTGCACTGTTTTTCCTCTAAGTTCTTCCTCCCACTGCACTTCTCCCAGGTAGTCCCTTATCCTTCTGTAGTCCCCTTTTCTGTAATCAAGTCTCCTTTCCCGGACCTCTTGTCCTTTGGTCACAATTCTAAGCTCCATCATGTAGTCAAAGACTAGGACACAATGGTCACTAGCTCCTAGTGGTATTTCATGTTCCAACTGCTCGATGTCTTCTACATTCTGAGTGATAATGAGATCTAATAGGCTGGGCGTATCCCCTCCTCTTTCCCTAGTATCTTCTTTCACATGCTGTGTTAGGAAATTCCTGTCAATAACGTCTACCAGCTTCGCTCCCCAGGTCTCCTCCCCGCCATGGGGATTCCTCGTTTCCCAATTTATCTCTCCGTGATTTAGGTCCCCCATGACCAGCAGCTTCACTCTCATTCTATGCGCTAAAGTTGCTGCCCTCTGCAGTTCATCCATACATGTCTTGTTGCTGTCCTCGTACTCCTGCCTGGGCCTTCTACTGTTTGGTGGGGGATTGTAGAGTATCAAGATTACAATCTTCTTCCCATCCACTGTCAGAGTTCCATGTATGAAGCTTGTGCTTTCATTGGTACCCGGATTCTCCAGCTCATCAAACTTCCATTTCCGCTTTATTAGTAGTGCCACTCCTCCTCCCTGTCTCTGTGTCCTTTCTTTTCTTATCACCTGGTACCCCTCTGGAAAGATTGCATCCGAGATCATGTGTGTGTGTGTGTGTGTGTGTGTGTGTGTGTGTGTGTGTGTGTGTGGGTGTGTGTGTGTGTGTGTGTGTGTGTGTGTGTGTGTATGTGTGTGTGTGTGTGTGGTGG
This sequence comes from Procambarus clarkii, assembly GCF_040958095.1. Classification (NCBI taxonomy): domain Eukaryota; kingdom Metazoa; phylum Arthropoda; class Malacostraca; order Decapoda; family Cambaridae; genus Procambarus; species Procambarus clarkii. The sequence goes on from NC_091160.1 coordinate 30,720,416, forward strand.
CTTCTGTAATTCTCTGTATTACAGAAGCAGCGTATTACATCCTTCCCATCCTCATCCTCCACAACTGTACCACACACCTGCCTTAACGACCACAACTGCACCACACACCTGTCACTGTGCGCTCAACTGAATATCAATTCAGACAAACAAATATCTTGATATGAATTTGCCTTCGGTCGCCACGTGACATTTGTTTATAACTGGGATTAAATTCAGTCGTAAAAGGATTTATTCTGTAACCCATAAAAGCACATTTTAATACAGATTTATTATTGAGCTTCACGATGATTGAATATTTTCCTGAATGTCAACAAATATATGCAATTAGCACTATCCGGCCACGCGTTGCTGTGGCTCAGTAACCTTCCCTGTCCCACAGTCCTCCCCACCATTCTCCATTCCCCCATCCCCTTGTCCCCACCTTCCCAAACTCCCCCGTCCCCTCGTCCTTCCTCACCATTACCCCCTCCCTTGTCCCCTCATCCTCCCCACCATCTCTCACTTCCGTCCCCTCGTCATCCCCACCATTCCCCACTCCCTCGTCCGATGCCTTCCCAAATGGTCTGATGTTCCCATCACTGAAATATAAGAAAAACTGTTTAAAAATTAAATGAAAATATGAAAAAATAAAAAAAATAAACTATACTCACCAAATGAACGGTCTGGTAAACAACACAGCTCAATTCCAACGCAATTCACACAAAACAATTAAATCAAAATGAAAATAAATAAAAATCTATGAAAATAAAATTTATCAATGCAATTGGAAACATTGAAACGGAATTCGTGTCATATTATTATTGCGTGCATGTTGCTATTATGTGCAACAAATGGCGCTGTTTTTCAAAAACGCATGTTTTTACCTGTCACAGGGGTGGCATCTATATAGTAGGTATATAAAAAGACGTGTCTATTCGAAAGCAACGTTGTGTCAAAATTTCAAAGCAATCGGTGAAGAGGTTTCGAGGATTTCCCTCATATGAAAAAAAAGAAAAACAGTTTTTTTCAGAAAAAAACAAGTTATTTTACCGTCACAGACGTGACATTCATATAATATGTATATAAAAACCTGGCCGGATGTGAATGGAACGTTGTGTAAAAAACTCAAAGCAATTGGTGAAGAACTTTCGGAGGGGTTCAGTCCCTGAGCCCATTATGTGCCTCTGTAACCCTTTCCACTACCGCCCACAAGATGGGTATGGGGTGCATAATAAATGAACTAAACTAAAATTAGCGATTATGCACAAGCGAACATTTCCATTTTTATTTTTATAGATTATTATGCAGATTTTGTTGGTCAATATTGCAGGCATTGTACTCCTCCGTCTCTTATACCCACTGCACTATATTCAGAGCCCACTTAGGGCTCTGAATATAGTGCAGTGGGTATAATCTTGGTGGCCAGGGTTCAAGTCCCCTGGTGGGTGTTGTGTGTCAAAAAGTATATATATATATATATATATATATATATATATATATATATATATATATATATATATATATATATATATATATATATATGTCGTATCTAGTAGCCAGAACGCACTTCTCAGCCTATTATGCAAGGCCCGATTTGACTAATAAGCCAGGTTTTCATGAATTAATTATTTTTCGACTATCTAACCTACCCAACCTAACCTAACCTAACTTTTTCGGCTACCTAACCTAACTTTTTCGGCTACCTAACCTAACCTAACCTATATAGATAGGTTAGGTTAGGTTAGGTAAGGTTGGTTAGGTTCGGTCATATATCTACGTTAATTTTAAGTCCAATAAAAAAAAATTGACCTCATACATAATGAAATGGGTAGCTTTATCATTTCATAAGAAAAAATTAGAGAAAATATATTAATTCAGGAAAACTTGGCTTATTAGGCAAATCGGGCCTTGCATAGTAGGCCTAGAAGTGCGTTCTGGCTACTAGGTACGACATATATATATATATATATATATATATACATATGTCGTACCTAGTAGCCAGAACTCACTTTTTGGCCTACTATTCAAGGCCCGATTTGCCTAATAAGCCAAGTTTTCCTGAATTAATATAATTTTTCTAATTTTTTTCTTATGAAATGATAAAGCTACCCATTTCATTATGTATGAGGTCATTTTTTTTTTATTGGAGTTAAAATTAACGTAGATATATGACGGAACCTAACCAACCCTACCTAACCTAACCTAACCTATCTTTATAGGTTAGGTTTGGTTAGGTAGCCGAAAACGTTAGGTTAGGTTAGGTTAGGTAGGTTAGGTAGTCGAAAAACAATTAATTCATGAAAACATGGCTTATTAAGCAAATCGGGCCTTGCATAGTAGGCTGAGAAGTGCGTTCTGGCTATTAGGTACGACATATATATATATATATATATATATATATATATATATATATATATATATATATATATATATATATATATATATATATATATATAAATATATATATATATATATATATATATATATATATATATATATATATATATATATATATATATTTATTATTATATATGACCGAAAAAGTAAGATTAATAATTCTAACACGAATTTTCTCTATCTTTCTTACGTTTCTTTTCACTGTTGATGGTAATTCAAAGATCAATTCTCCAAAATTCCTTTATATTTCTAGTCTGACGCGAAACTTGAGCGCGTTTCGTAAAACTTATTACATTTTCAAAGACTTTAGTTTACAAACACACAACTGAAACTAAATAGAGCTTTCACATCTTCGAGGTTAATATCTACATTTGGGTGAGGTGGATGAGGTGAAAAACGAACTTTCAACAATGGGTATTCAACGGGTATTAAATTCCAACACAAGACAGAACACGAAACAATGAATATTGAATGGGTATTAAATTCAAACACAAGACAGAACACGAAACAATGGGTATTGAATGGAAGTAATTGTAGAAAGCCTATTGGTCCATATTTCTTGCAAAAAGTCTTTGTCGACATGAACTTGAAACCGGCCATATACTGCAGGTATGTTGACGACATTTTTACACAGGTACCTGATGTCAGACATCTGCAGGAGCTGAAGGAGGCATTTGAGCAGAATTCTGTGTTGCGTTTCACTTACGAGATGGAGAAGGATGGGACGCTGCCCTTTCTAGATGTAACAGTCATGGAAAGGAGCGGAGTTTTTCACACTGCAGTCTACACTAAGGAAACAAATATAGGAATGTGCCTGAATGCCAACAGTGACTGCCCAGACAGGTACAAGAGGAGTGTTGTTAACGCTTATGTCGACCGTGCCCTCAGCCACAGCTCAGAATGGAAGCAAGTCGACGAAGAACTCTGTAGTGTAAGGCAGGTCCTAGTCAACAACGGCTTCTCCAATGATTTCGTGGAAGACATCATAAGAAGGAAAGTGAAACGCCATGCAACCTCTGAAGAGACAACTAACACAACACCTATACCCCCTGTTAGACTATTTTACAGGAACTTCTTTTCCACAGCTCATAAAACGGAGGAAAGGGTCCTGAAAGATATTGTCAGTAGAAACGTTATCCCTACAGACAAAAATCAGAAGATACAACTGACGATTTACTATAATACCAGAAAAACGGCCAGCCTACTCATGAGAAACTCTCCAGACACAAAGCAGAACGCTTTAAAAGAGACCAACGTCGTCTATGCCTTCAAAAGCCCTCTTGGGGACTGTAAGCCTCAAAAAAAACAGTATATAGGCAAGACAACAACATCTCTTTCCAAGCGTTTAACGATGCATAAGCAATAGGGCTCCATTAAGGAACATATAATCTCTTCCCACAAACAAACCATCACCAGAGCATACAGCACAGAAATCATCGATAGATACAGCGATAGCAGGCGGCTTGACGTCTGCGAGGCACTACACATCAAGAAGTCAACACCAGCAATCAACAGCCAATTAATGCACAACTATATTCTACCCACCTCAAGACTCCGCTCCAATATAGAAGCATCAAGAAATATGGACCAATAGGCTTTCTACAATTACTTCCATTCAATACCCATTGTTTCGTGTTCTGTCTTGTGTTGGAATTTAATACCCATTGAATACCCATTGTTGAAAGTTCGTTTTTCACCTCATCCACCTCACCCAAATGTAGATATAAACCTCGAAGATGTGAAAGCTCTATTCAGTTTCAGTTGTGTGTTTGTAAACTAAAGTCTTTGAAAATGTAATAAGTTTACGAAACGCGCTCAAGTTGCGCGTCAGACTAGAAATAAAAATGAATTTTGGAGAATTGATCTTTGAATTACCATCAACAGTGAAAAGAAACGTAAGAAAGATAGAGAAAATTCGTGTTAGAATTATTAATCTTACTTTTTCGGTCATATTTAATAATATATGTATACAGGAAAGACTGCTACCAAAATATACTAATATATATATATATATATATATATATATGTGTGTGTGTGTATATCACGAAAATAAACACGTGATTAAGAATGTGACAATGTCAGACCACGGAACCAATATATGACCAATGTCCGTGGTCTGACATTGTCATATATATATATATATATATATATATATATATATATATATATATATATATATATATATATATATATATATATATATATATATATATATATATATATATATATATATATATATATATATATATATATATATATATATATATATATATATATATATATATATATATAAAAATATAGAAGGGGTACCACCTCTGGTGCAAGTGTAGGGACCCATAGCCTCGGAGAAGAAAATAAAGAGTACTCAGAGAAGACCTTGTGGATCCTCACTGAACACTTTGATATTTTCTTCTCCTACCACCACTATTCTTTTGGTAAGTGTGTATATTTATCTAACTTTATTTGAAAATGTCATTACACAAAAAAAGTTACAATATATATATATATATATATATATATATATATATATATATATATATATATATATATATATATATATATATATATATATATATATATACATATATATATATATATATATATATATATATATATATATATATATATATATATATATATATATATATACACACATATATTAATAATTCTAACACGAATTTTCTCAATATTTTATGTTTCTTTTTACTGTCGATGGTAATTGAAAAATCAATTCTCCAAAATTCATTTATATTTCTAATCTGACGTGACACTCAAAAGCGTTTCGTAATAACTTATTACATTTTCTTCATATATATATATATATATATATATATATATATATATATATATATATATATATATATATATATATATATATATTTATACATATATATATATATATGTGTGTGTGTGTGTGTGTGTGTGTGTGTGTGTGTGTGTGTGTGTGTGTGTGTGTGTGTGTGTGTGTTTACTAGTTGTGTTTACTAATTGTGTTTTTACGGGGGTTGAGCTTTGCTTTTTCGGCCCGCCTCTCAACTGTCAATCAACTGTTTACTAACTACTATTTTTTTTTTTTTTTTTTCCCCACACCACACACACACACCCCAGGAAGCAGCCCGTGACAGCTGACTAACTCCCAGGTACCTATTTACTGCTAGGTAACAGGGGCACTTAGGGTGAAAGAAACTTTGCCCATTTGTTTCTGCCTCGTGCGGGAATCGAACCCGCGCCACAGAATTACGAGTCCTGCGCGCTATCCACCAGGCTACGAGGCCCCTGTGTGTGTGTGTGTGTGTGTGTGTGTGTGTGTGTGTGTGTGTGTGTGTGTGTGTGTGTGTGTGTGTGTGTGTGTGTGTGTGTGTGTGCTTGTGTGTGTGTGTGTGTGTGTGTAAATCACGAAAAATAAACACGTGATTAAAAATGTGACAATGTCAGACCACGGAGGAAAATTGAAACAGGAATTTCCTTAAGTACTTTCGTATATTAATACATCTTCAGAAAGAATAAGTTCTGAAAGTGATTCCATGTACCCGCCCCCTCTCCCTGTTTATTAATAAATAACGGTTTTCAAACGACTCACAACTGATTTCGTTCGAACACTTCCGGAACAAGTGCTTCACTGACGAATTTTGTTCGAACCACAACGCTGTAAATGCTTCACCCACGTACTACAAGTACAAATAATCGCCAACAGGACCTATCCACCTAATCTAATCTAACCTATGGGTATATATGCACAATATGCTAATATATTATAATATTATTTTATATTTGAGAAAACTCTCGTTTTGAATGAGCAGCAAGTTAAAAATTATGAATGCGTCTGTGGGGTCGACTGCTGAATGTAATGGACTTGGTCTGAGGACGGGTTGTGTAATCGGCCCTGGGCAGTTACTCAAGAAGTTATTCAAGAAGCAGTTACGCAAGCACTTACGAACCTGTCCGTCTTTTCTCAATCTTTGGCGGCTTTATTTACAATTATTAAATAGTTAATGAGCTCCGAAGCACCAGGAGGCTGTTTATAACAATAACAACAGTTGATTGGCAAGTTTTCATGCTTGTAAACTGTTTAATAAATGTAACCAAAGCCGTCAAAGATTGAGGAAAGATGTACACGTTCGTAAGTACTTGCGTAACTGCTTCGTGAATCTAATCACCAAAACAAAAGACTGTCGGGGTTCGTGTAGACTGTAAACACAATATTGACCACTGCAGTCTCCAGGACTCCAGGCTGGACCTGCATATTAAAGGATTGGGCTGACATAAGTGGTATACAGGGTCCTGAACAATTCCTTACACATGTTTCTACAGTCAGTTCTTATGTTGGCCAGTCTAGCATGTGCCGCTGATGGTGTGTGAGTGTATTAAACGCTGCACTTTCTGCTGTAACCTCCTCCCTTCCTCAAGGTGCTGGACACCATGTTCTGAACAAGATCTTAGGAGTTTGTGATTATTAATGTGGCAGAACGTATGTGCCTCAGGGACTCGCTCAGGGACTCGCTAAGGGACTCGCTAAGGGACTCGTTAAAGGACGGCGAAGTTTCAGAAGAATGCTCAATTATCCTGATTTCTGGGAACTGGGGGGGGGGGGGGGCCAGGTCACTGGGAATCACTACCCCCCTCCACCCCCCCTCCCCCATCCCCACCCCCAACTCTCAACATATCACATCGTCTGTGCTCATGCGCATGAGATAAGGTAGATTCGCTGCCTGAAGAATAATTTTAGCGTTAATCGGATCTAATTTACTAAAACAGATTTATTAGACATGACTGCGCATGCGCCAGAGTAATCGTGGGACACCAAGAGATTTTGAATTCATTAGGAAATTGATATATAAACGTTCTGAAACTTGACTCTGTTGTGTTTATGAGTTTATAAATACTACTCACATTGGTACAAATATAAATTCTGAGTCTCAGTGTAAATAGGTTATTCATTTATTAACATAAAACGAATTATAGAACTAGAAGGGAAATATGTCCACAAACTCATCCTCTTGTATAACGCACCGTAGAAATGAAGAAAAAATACACAACGGCTAAAATATGATGTACTACATCCATGAGAGTGGCTCACAAAATTGACGGGCTGTGAAGTTTTCTATTGGTGGGTAGAAGGCTAGGGTAGGCTAGGCTAGTAGTAGTTTTCGTGACAGCTGGAGACATAAAGGACTGGTGGGAGGGGGGGGTGGCACTCTGGCACTGAGCTCAAGGGTCCTCGAGGCTCTGGGAGCCACCAGCTCGTCCTCACATTGTGAACAATCTATTTATATAATAATAATAATAATAATAATATTATTATTATTAATAACAATATTAATATTAATAACAATAATAATTCATTGAGTCGGGGGACAGGTAGCCAGAATGTATTCCAACACGTTAGGCTTATATCGAGGTCTTCGATATTGGTCAAATTTATATCAGGTGGTACAGAGGTAGAGGTTGCGACTGGCACCCTCTGGGTCGCGGGTTCACGTCACCCAAGATCTCCAGTTTATTTTCTCGATAATAATAATAAATGATTGACAATTGTGGAAAAATCCTAGCAGCTTAATTCCTTTTAAGTTCTGTAAATACTAAATATTTCTTAATTGACTTTAATATGATAATTTTTTATCTGATTAATTTTCTTAGTTAGTTCTTAGTAATAAGTTAGTTAATTAAGCAAGTAAGTAATTAAGTAAGTAAGTAAGTTAGTAGACTGTATGTACTGATTCAGCTGCTTGAATTTATTTCACATAATTGGGGGGACAATTTGCAGCTTAAACCACTTTGAGATGGCTCCTTCATAAACCATAAATTGTTTACCGAATTAATATAAATTATAAATATACCACATATGGTGGTCTAATCCACTATTATTATAGCAATGATTAATTATAATTTCTAATACTATGTCTACAGTATTGTACAAAAAGAGGGCTTAGCTGTTCCTGTTGATGGGGCCTGCTAAGGCTGTGTAATTGTAGCATCAAAGATGGGTGTGGCCCTGTGCCTCTGAGTGCCACGTAATGGCGGCTGTCTGGAGGCCTACAAAGCTTTGTGTATAGCTAGGTAATAAATTTATATTGAGGGCCAACTGTCTACTCAGCTTCTTGTAACTCCAAATCACAATTACCTGCAGAGTTTAAAGAATTAATAATGTTTCCCTAAACATATAAGTCCAGGTATGACCTGGAATATGAGTGTGTTGAGCTGAGTAAACTTACTTGGTTGTGGGGGGTTTTCATGCATTATAACCGCCTACCTATTTATGAATAACTATGGCCACTGTTAAGCACCAATACTTGGTAAGACGGATACTGGTGTTGCTGTGGTTGTTGAGAGGCTGTTGTGCTGGTTGCTCGCTTGTTGACACGTAGTCTGGGTGTCTAACGAGTTATACCAGCTCATATGGAGGGAGCCATCCCTCAGCGTGTCTAGATGTTATTGTCTCAGTGTGTACGTGACGCTCCCGGGGGAGACGCACTCAAATGTTTGATGGTTCTATTTATGTTTAAGGAATAGAGTATTAAGCTATATTCCCAGTGTTGAAAATTATATTCAGTCTTAGTGAACACTTTTTTATTAAATTTAAACACTAGACTGTTGTATAAAAAGATTATGAGTAATGTAAATATGTGACGTCGATGACGTCACGGAATCACCCATTCTCTTTTCTTTAAGGGGATACTATGTTATTATGTGTGTCGGATTTCCGACAACAATTTTCTATAATTATGAACATAAACCCCCCCAGTCCGTCAAAGGATGATGCAGGTGTTGTGTCTTGTTTGTGTGACCATAACTCGGGCTCACCATAGCCCGTGCTGCTTGAAACTTTTTATACCCAGTAGGTGAATCTTAAACAACAACAACATCCACGTGTAAAGAAGATGAGAGGCGGGGCAGGTACCCCGGGGCAGCAAGATCACAGGGAGACCTCACACGCAAAGCACGCCATTAGCGTGAGGTTGTGTGTGATGAGTTTAATGTTGTGTTGGGGAGGTGTTGAGTGCGGGCCGGGGGGGGGGGGTTGGAGCAGACAGAGGTAAGATATGTCTGCCTGGTCGTGTCAGTATAGACAGCCAGAGACAAGATATGTCTGCCTGGTCGTGTCAGTATAGACAGCCAGAGGCAAGATATGTCTGCCTGGTCGTGTCAGTATAGACAGCCAGAGGCAAGATATGTCTGCCAGGTCGTGTCAGTATAAACAGCCAGAGGCAAGATAGAGCTACCCGACCACAGTGTCGCTCGCTGCAGAGACCATTTTTATCTTTATTTTTTTTTTGAAGGGTTCTTAACCCTTGTCACACTTTAATTAGAAGAGAAAAAATAATTAAGAGAAGGATCAAATGAATGTTGCCCCTTTAGGGGACTTCCACGTCTTAGAGTTATAAGGGAAGAAATTGGATTTTTTTTGTCTTTGTCATTTTAATTTACGTGTCTGCCTTTGTCTCTGTGAGTGTGCCTCTATCTCTTTATTTATCTGCTCTACTTTCTTTATCTCATCAAACAAAGATGAGGCACTGCAAAATGCATTTTGGTCTATATGAGGCATCTAGTTATAGGAAACGTTACTCATATACAGGTCTAACTTAAGCTTTCTCAGTAAGCAGGAAGGAAGGAAGGAACTATCAGGAGAAAGCGCCTAGCCATTACGACTATATAGCACTGGGAAGGCGTCAGGATAAGGATTTGGGATGGGACGAGGGGGAAAGGAATGGTGCCCCAACCACTTGGACGGTCGGGGATTGAACGCCGACCTGCATGAAGCTGCCTCACCTCAACTCACTATAAAGCCCGTGTTTATACCGTCTACCTTCATAGGTGTTAAGCTACAGATACACGTTAGCTACATAGTACGCTAACATACACTCTGGATATGAGCTTCCATTTGCCCAGCTGACTCGAGTTGTCCAATATCTATCATATCTAACTCGTGTAACAACAACAGTCCGTTACGGGGGTCAGGCGGGGTTGATGCTGTTGCTGGCTGAGCGTCCGGAGTTAAAACTGCCGTCTCCGGATTGTGGGGGATCTGGGGTGCGATGGCCTTCGACGGTACAGTTCTTGGGCCTGCGTCGCAGTACGTGGCTGTGCGGGACTCGATTCCCAAGAAGAACAGAGACGTTAAGGTCCACGTCCTTTCACCTGATGCCTCTGTTCGCCTAGCCGTAAATAGTTATCTGGTGGTTAAGCAAGTGTTGTGGGTTACCTCCACGGGCAAGGTCACTCGTTGGCTTATGAGGTTAAGTTATTATTAACAGCCTCACTAACTTCAACAGCCTTCATGTCCTCGACATATCTCCAGTGATGAAGACCTTTGAAATTATAGATCCAGAAAGTACGAGTTAAAGGTTCAGATGAGATGCCTTGTGTGGTCCTCTAACCTCGTCCAGATGTCAGCAAACTGCGCGCGTATTAACGTGAAGATTAACTCCAATTCCATACTTAGTTTGGCAGTCACGGCTGTCGAGCAGCTGTTATTAACAGGATTAAATACCCGCCAGTGTTCTGGCGGCCTCACTCGACAGTTTCACTAAGGTGTTGCTCTTAGTTATTAATGAATAAAAGTTCATCCTCTGTACAACCACTTGGGCTGGCCGGTAGAGCGCCGGTATCGCTTCATGCAGGTCGGCGTTCAATCCCTCGAATATATCCAAGTGATTGGTCACCAATCCTTCCCTCCGTCCCATCCCAAATCCTTATCCTGAACCCATCCAAGTGCTATATAGTCGTAATGACTTGGTGCTTTCCCCTTTCTTCCTTTCCTTCACCCTCTGTACTCGCTTCTTGGGCGAACTGCAAAGTGTTGCAAGTGTTGCAAGATGCTTTCTCACCAACACAGTCCACCTGTTGCCTTTCTTACCTCAGGCAGATGTATCCTGAGGGTGATAATGGTTGGTTTCCAATACGCCTTGAAGACGCTCCCTGCAGCGGCTTCCTGCAGGCAGTTAGTTGGGGGGGTGATAGACAGTGTTAGTTGGGGGAGTGTAGGCGATAGACAATGTTAGTTGGGGGAGTGTAGGTGATAGACAGTGTTAGTTGGGGGAGAGTAGGTGATAGACAGTGTTTGTTGGGGGGTGTAGGCGATAGACAGTGTTAGTTGGGGGAGTGTAGGTGATAGATAGTGTTAGTTGGGGGAGTGTAGACGATAGACAGTGTTTGTTGGGGGGAGAGTAGGCGATAGACAGTGTTAGTTGGGGGTGTGTAGGTGATAGACAGTGTTTGTTGGGGGGAGTGTAGGTGATAGACAGTGTTAGTTGGGGGGAGTGTAGGTGATAGACAGTGTTAGTTGGGGGGAGTGTAGGTGATAGACAGTGTTTGTTGGGGGTGTAGGCGATAGACAGTGTTTGTTGGGGGGTGTAGGCGATAGACAGTGTTTGTTGGGGGGAGAGTAGGCGATAGACAGTGTTAGTTGGGGGAGTGTAGACGATAGACAGTGTTAGTTGGGGGAGTGTAGGCGATAGACAGTGTTAGTTGGGGGAGTGTAGGCGATAGACAGTGTTAGTTGGGGGAGTGTAGGTGATAGACAGTGTTAGTTGGGGGAGTGTAGGTGATAGACAGTGTTAGTTGGGGGAGTGTAGGCGATAGACAGTGTTAGTTGGGGGAGTGTAGGTGATAGACAGTGTTAGTTGGGGGAGTGTAGGCGATAGACAGTGTTAGTTGGGGGGAGTGAAGGTGATAGACAGTGTTAGTTGGGGGAGTGTAGGCGATAGACAGTGTTAGTTGGGGGAGTGTAGGTGATAGACAGTGTTAGTTGGGGGAGGGTAGGCGATAGACAGTGTTAGTTGGGGGAGTGTAGGTGATAGACAGTGTTAGTTGGGGGAGGGTAGGCGATAGACAGTGTTAGTTGGGGGAGGGTAGGCGATAGACAACGTCTATCTAAACAGCATACTCTAAAATTGGTCTCCTGGGAGTGGGGGGGGGGGTGGGGGTGTATGGCGAATTAAATGCCTCCTTATTTAGGTTCCTGAATGATGTTCGAACTTTCGCTGGTGTAGCGTATGCCGCTGATGTTCTCCGGTTTACATGTTCACTTTCTAGATGTTTTTTGTCCAGTCGTAACAGGGCGGTAGTTCTCTTTCTTATGTATCGTTTCCTTGACCTGTCATATGTTCCCATTTCTACCTCTCTACACTTCCTGCTGTTGAACTCTAGAAGCCATTTTCCACATCAACAGTATGTTGGTTACATCTACAGTATGTTGGTCACATCAACAGTATGTTGGTCACACACACACACACACACACACACACACACACACACACACACACATGTTCTTGTGACCATCGTGTTGGGTGGACGTGGGTTGGGAGCTCCTGGTTCACTAGTGGAGTGGGAGGGGTAATCAGGCAACTTCGAAGTGAAAAAGTGTGTACAAGTGAATGAAAAAACCTTGAGTTTTGGCCAGAGCCATAAGGTAGTGAAGAAAAACAGTTTAAATAGCGTAATTCAAAATAGTTGAGGAAGTATTGTGGCAGTGTGGAGCAGACCTCACCGACCTCTGACCGCGTGACCTCACCCCGGCAGCAACCTTCTTCCACCACGTGGGACGACACTTGGAGATTCACTCACCTATTGTGTTAGCAGGACGGTAAGATACTTGGAACCCCAGTGGGTAAGGTTGCATTATAGCAATGACTAGGTCAGGAAGGGTGTCTAGGTCCAACAGTATTATGATTGAGGAAGAAGATAGGTTTGTGGAGAAGATGATTGGGAAATTTGTAGAGAAGAGGGATGTTTGGATAGATGATCTAATCCAGGGGATTAAAAGTGAAGTCTTTAATAAGATACAGGGCGAGGTTCAAAGACTCAAACAAGAGTTTATGGATTATATTCAAGAGGAAATCAGGAAGAGCAGGGTAGAATGGCAAGGAGAAATATCTAGGCTTACTAATGAATTTGGCAGGAATAAGGGAAGCTTGGCAGGGGAAGGGGGAGTAGTAGTAGGTGGAGTAGCGGGTGTAGGAGGGGTGGGGGTCAGCCAGGGAGAGGGCCACCAGCATGACCCTGAACTGAGAAAGAGGACAATCATAATCCATGGATTACTTGAAGCCAGGGCACCATCGAGGCAGGAAAGGATGGAGATTGAGGATTTGGAACTACAGGGGATCTTGAGAGACATGAGAGCCCAGATGGCAGGGAATGAGGTGCAAGTCCACCGACGCATTGGACCATACAACTGTAACAGGAAACGACCTGTCCTGGTACAGTTCACTAACGAAGAGGCAGTGGATTACATACTGCATCACAAACACCTACTCAGAGGTAGCGAAAATTACTACAACGTATTTATTGACAAATTCATGACGAGGGAGGAACAGATTGCCCACAGAGCAAGCAAACAACAGTACGACTCTTCCCATTTGAGCGCAGCTACACACCCCAGTGCTAAACCACCCCATGCTAACCAGCTCACACGTGCTTCTCAGGTCACCCCTTCCCCAAATCAGCCGCCCCTGCTTATCTCCCCAGCACATCCCTTGACCCCTCTGACCCCACTGGAGTCAAATTCATCCCACATTCCAAGGACCCCCTCATCACCTCAGCCCCCAAAACCCGTCCAGCCCTCATCCCCTCAACCCCCAAAACCCACCCAGCTCTCATCCCCTCAACCCCCAAAACCCATCCAGACCTCATCCCCTCAACCCCAAGAACCCACCCAGACCTCATCCCCTCAACACCCAAAGCCTACCCAGCCCTCACCCCTCCTCATCCCCTCTCCTTCCATGTGACCCCCCACCCTTGCGAGGGAGGTGGGAGGTCCCCCCCACCCCCTCTATCCTTCCCCCTCCCAACCTCTCAACCTCTATCTGTCTCCCAACCTTACGCTATCTCCCAATCCCTCTATGCCCTCCCTAATCTTCAGACCCAGTATGCCCTTCCTACTCCAGACCTACCTACCCAGGCCCTACCCCAGACCCTCCTACCTACCTTCCTAGAAGCCCAGCCCCCAGTAGCCCCCCAAGCACTCTTTCTGAACACCCCCCTCCTGAACTCTTTCACCCCTCATACAACCCCCGGACCCCCCCAGACACCCCCCGGATCCCCCCGGACATCCCCCGGACCCTCCCCGCCCCCAGTCATCCCCCAGACACCCCCCAGATCCCCCAGATCCCCTCTGCCCCCAGTCACCCCCCAGACATCCCCCAGATCCCCCCAGACCCCCAGAGAAAGGGAGAACTCTGGTACAAGAGTTTCCATGAAGAATCTCAAGGTTTGGTACACCAATGCTGATGGGGTATCTAATAAAGCAGAAGAGATAAAAGAAAGAGTGAGTGAAGCAGATCCTGACATAGTTGCAATTGTGGAAACTAAAATTAATGACATGATCTCAGATGCAATCTTTCCTGAAGGGTACCAGGTGATACGAAAAGAGAGGACACAGAGACAGGGAGGGGGAGTAGCACTCCTAATAAAGCGGAAATGGAAGTTTGAAGACCTGGGAAATCGAGTTACCAATGAGTGCACAAGCTTCATACATGGAACTCTGACAGTAGATGGGAGGAAGATTGTGATCCTGGTAATCTACAATCCCCCACCAAACAGTAGAAGACCCAGGCAGGAGTATGATGACAACAACAAAGCATGTATAGATGAACTGCAGAAGGCAGCAACACTAGCCCACAGAATGAGAGCGAAGCTGCTGATCATGGGGGACCTAAATCATGGAGAGATAAATTGGGAATCAAGGAATCCCCATGGAGGGGACGAAACGTGGGGAGCAAAATTAGTAGATGTTATAGACAGGAATTTCCTGACACAACATGTGAAGGAAGACACAAGGGAAAGAGGAGGAGATGCACCGAGCCTATTAGACCTGATTTTCACCCAGAACGTAGAAGATATCGAGAATTTAGAGCATGAAATACCTCTAGGGGCCAGTGACCATTGTGTCCTAGTCTTTGACTACATGATGGAATTCAAACTTATGACCATGGGACAAGAGATCTGGGAAAGGAGAGCTGACTACAGGAAAGGGGACTATATGAGGATAAGGGACTATCTGGGTGAAGTGCAGTGGGAGGAAGAAATTAGAGGAAAAACAGTCCAAGATATGATGGACCTAGTCATACAGAAATGCCAGGAGGCCGAAGAGAGATTTATACCAACGGTAAAGGGAAAAAATAAGAAGGAATATAATAACCCATGGTTTAATAGACAGTGTCAGGAAGCAAAAATGGCCAGCAGACGGGAGTGGAGGAAGTACAGAAGACAAAGAACAGAGGACAACAGAAGCAGATACAACAGAGCTAGGAACGATTACATTAACATAAGACGAACATCGGAAATGGACTATGAGAACGATATTGCAATCAAAGCGAAAAAACAACCTAAGTTACTACACAGTCATATAAGAAGAAAAATGTCGGTGAACGACCAAGTGACAAGACTAAGGAAGACAGAGGGGGCATATACTGAAAGTGACAAGGAAATCTGCGAGGCACTGAATGCCAGTTTCCATGGAGTGTTCACTACCGAGCCTGAGCAGCTCCCATTGTTGGAAGGGGTTACCCTAGATGAAAGACTATCAGATATAGAGGTGACAGCAGAGGAGGTAATGAAACAGTTGACAACTCTAGATGCAACTAAAGCAGTTGGACCAGACAAAGTATCACCGTGGATACTAAAAGAAGCAGCACAGGCCCTCAGCGTGCCTCTGGCAATGATCTTTAATGAGTCACTTATGTCAGGAGAATTGCCCAGTTGCTGGAAGAAGGCAAATGTCGTGCCGATCTTCAAGAAAGGAGATAGGGAGGAGGCACTTAACTACAGACCTGTATCACTGACAAGCATCCCCTGTAAAATACTGGAAAGAATAATTAGGCTGCGACTGGTTGCACACCTGGAGAACATTAGGTTTGTGAACAAACATCAACATGGGTTCTGGACAGGGAAATCGTGCCTAACAAACCTTCTGGAATTCTATGATAAAATAACGAGGATAAGACAGGACAGAGATGGTTGGGCAGACTGCATATTTCTGGACTGCCAAAAAGCCTTTGATACAGTACCGCACATGAGACTGCTGTTCAAGCTCGAGAGGCAGGCGGGGGTGGGGGGAAAGGTCCTAGAATGGATAAGGAACTACCTAACAGGAAGGAGCCAAAGAGTTACGGTAAGGGGCGAGAAGTCGGACTGGCGAACAGTAACAAGTGGAGTACCACAAGGATCGGTGCTGGGACCAATTCTATTTCTTGTATATGTTAACGACATGTTTACAGGCGTAGAGTCCTACATGTCGATGTTTGCGGATGATGCAAAGTTGATGAGAAGAGTTGTGACAGATGAGGATTGCAGGATCCTCCAAGAGGACCTGAACAGATTGCAGAGATGGTCAGAGAAATGGCTACTAGAATTCAACACGAGCAAATGTAAAGTTATGGAAATGGGACTAGGAGATAGGAGACCAAAGGGACAGTACACAATGAAGGGGAACAGCCTACCTGTAACGACGCGTGAAAGAGACCTGGGGGTGGACGTAACACCTAATCTATCTCCTGAGGCACATATTAATAGGATAACGACAGCAGCGTACTCTACACTGGCAAAAGTTAGAACATCATTCAGAAACCTAAGTAAGGAGGCATTTAGGGCGCTTTACACTGCCTACGTAAGGCCAGTCTTAGAGTATGCCACCTCATCATGGAGTCCCCATCTGAAGAAGCATATAATGAAACTGGAAAAGGTTCAGAGGTTTGCAACGAGACTCGTCCCAGAGCTACGAGGGATGGGGTATGAAGAGCGCCTGAGGGAACTGTGCCTTACGACACTAGAAAGAAGAAGGGAGAGGGGGGACATGATAGGAACGTATAAGATACTCAGAGGAATTGACAGAGTGGACATAGACGAAATGTTCACACGGAATAGTAACAGAACGAGAGGACATGGGTGGAAGCTTGAAACTCAGATGAGTCACAGAGATGTTAGGAAGTTTTCTTTTAGCGTGAGAGTAGTGGGGAAATGGAATGCACTTCAGGAACAGGTTGTGGAAGCAAATACTATTCATAATTTTAAAACCAGGTATGATAGGGAAATAGGACAGGAGTCATTGCTGTAAACAACCGATGCTCGAAAGGCGGGATCCAAGAGTCAATGCTCGATCCTGCAGACACAACTAGGTGAGCACACACACACACACACACACACACACACACACACACACACACACACACACACACACACACACACACACACACACACACACACACACACACACACACACACACACAGTTGAGAGGCGGGACCAAAGAGCCAAAGCTCAACCCCCTCAAGCACAAATAGGTGAGTACAAATAGATGAGTACACACACACACACACACACACACACACACACACACACACACACACACACACACACACACACACACACACACACACACACACACACACACACACACACACACACCGTACCCTGGCTCGCAGTTTCCATAAACTTATAATCCGTAGAAATTAGTTTCTGAAGAAGAAATTATATGCGAAGGTTTTAATCCCACACAATTCCGGCACTAAGATCGATCCGATCCTCCACATCAACGCTGATCGCGTCAACATGATGCGTACCTGCCATCATAGTGTGTAGGCCTCATAGCTCAGCTCAATGATATTATCAATATTGCACGAGTTAAGCAACATTCCCGGTGCATCAGAGGGAGGAACAATTACAGTTTTCTCGGGAACCTAGCAATGTGAAAGTTTCAGGGAGTTTCAGAGAGTTTCACGGAGTTTCAGAGAGTTATAGAGAGTTTCTTGCAGTTTCAGAAAGTTTCAGGGAGTTTCAAAGAGTTTCTTGGAGTTTCAGTGTGTTTCTTGGAGTTTCAGAGAGTTTCAGCGAGTTTCAGAGAGATTCAGAGAGTTTCAGGGAGTTTCACAGTTTCAGAGAGTTTCAGAGAGTTTCAGAAAGTTTCAGGTTGTTTCAGAGAGTTTCAGGGAGTTAGGCCAAAGTCTCCTCATGCCTCACTCTCAGGTCGCTGAGTCATGATGAAATTTAAGCAGTATAAAAAGGAGAAATATTTTGGTAATGTGATGCAGGGAGCTAGTAGTGTTGTAGCGTGAGGGTGTGTGGGGGAGTGTGTTGTGTGTGTTGCTGGGGACCAACAGTATGTGAATGCATGTGTGTGTGTGTATATATGTATGTATACTTGTATGTATATATGTATGTATACTTGTATGTATATATGTATGTATACGTATATGTGTGTGTGTGTATGTATATGTATGTGTTTAAAGCATATATGGAAGCTGATCAGAATTACATTTCAACTTTGTGAATGTACATTAATGACACTATGTAAAAGACACATCTAACACTTTATGTAGGGCATACGTAAATCTGTGTATCTATGTATTTACGTATGTAGGTTAGCTTAGCATTTTAAAAGCACCAAATCACCTTTTGTGGTTGAGTGTTCAATAAACCCTTGAACTATATGTTTAACACATCTCTAACCCTGTCCATGGAGGACAAAAG
Source organism: Procambarus clarkii (assembly GCF_040958095.1). Taxonomy (NCBI): domain Eukaryota; kingdom Metazoa; phylum Arthropoda; class Malacostraca; order Decapoda; family Cambaridae; genus Procambarus; species Procambarus clarkii. Next base: position 30,739,251 of record NC_091160.1, read on the forward strand.
AAAATGTATATATGCTGGTTAGCATTGTAAATGTGTGGCCACGTCTGTGGTAGAAAATAATAATAATAATAATAATAATAAAGTATAGTTGGGTTGTGTGTGTGTGTGTACTCACCTAGTTGTGCTTGCGGGGGGTTGAGCTCTGGCTCTTTGGTCCCGCCTCTCAACTGTCAATCAACAGGTGTACAGGTTCCTGAGCCTATTGGGCTCTATTATATTTACACATGAAACTGTGTATGGAGTCAGCCTCCACCACATCACTTCCTAATGCATTCCATTTGTCAACCACTCTGACACTAAAAAAGTTCTTTCTAATATCTCTGTGGCTCATTTGGGCACAACACCAGGTAGCCCATTAATAACAGGTAGACCATTAACAACAGGTAGATCATTAACAATTTGTAGACCTTTAACAACAGGTAGACCATTAAAAACAGGTAGACCATTAACAACAGGTAGATCATTAAAAACAGGTAGACCATTAACAACAGGTAGCCCATTAACAATAGAGAAGACCGTCAACAACAGGTAGACCATTAACAACAGGTAGACCATCAACAACAGGTAGACCATTAACATCAGGTAGACCATTAACAACAGGTAGACCATTAACAACAGGTAGACCATTAACAACAGGTAGACCATTAACATCAGGTAGACCATTAACAACAGGTAGACCATTAACAACAGGTAGACCATTAACATCAGGTAGACCATTAACAAGAGGTAGACCATTAACAACAGGTAGACCATTAACAACAGGTAGACCATTAACAAGAGGTAGACCATTAACAACAGGTAGACCATTAACAACAGGTAGACCATTAACAACAGGTAGACCATTAACAACAGGTAGACCATTAACATCAGGTAGACCATTAACAACGTCTTCCCAAAACACACAACCATTACCTGGTGCGTCATAACGAATAAAGACGTATAATTCTCCTATGGGGCGAAACATGCCCAAAAATACTATTTATTTCGCCAGCAGAATCTGTTCTGTCCTTGTTCTTCAAACATTGTTATTGTTACCAGTTCAGTAATGGTCAGTTTTGGGGGGAGTTACTAATTATCAATGACATTATTCCTAACTCTGTACCATTACTTATCTAGGCAACAATGACCTGCTGCATGGGTAACAGCTTCTACCCCGTATCAACCTACCCTGGTTTTGCTCCCTGGAGAGGCCACTCCAGACCGACAACCAGAGCGCCATAGTCTCCTGAGACTGATGGATGCCTACTGCTACCATTTATAATAACTCTGAAGAGTTTTGGTTTCTTAAACAGACTTCTTTAAAAACTTTATCAAATATTTTGCTTCCCCCCCCCCCAAAAAAAAAAAATGGTAAAATCAATTATCCATAAGTTAATGTCTGTCTGCCGGTCTGTAAGTCTGCACAAAGTTGTAAGCCAGACACTTAGGGCTAGTCTCACTCAAGGTGGCAGAGGGAATGGTGTGGGGTATGGGATGAACATAGGCTGGTCGGGGGTGGCCAGAATGCAAAAGTCAAAAGTGCATATTGGTCACATTCACCCCCC
>NC_091160.1:30743294-30748294 GCF_040958095.1 Procambarus clarkii
CAGGCGCTCTTCATACCCCATCCCTCGTAGCTCTGGGACGAGTCTCGTTGCAAACCTCTGAACCTTTTCCAGTTTCATTATATGCTTCTTCAGATGGGGACTCCATGATGAGGCGGCATACTCTAAGACTGGCCTTACGTAGGCAGTGTAAAGCGCCCTAAATGCCTCCTTACTTAGGTTTCTGAATGATGTTCTAACTTTTGCCAGTGTAGAGTACGCTGCTGTCGTTATCCTATTAATATGTGCCTCAGGAGATAGATTAGGTGTTACGTCCACCCCCAGGTCTCTTTCACGCGTCGTTACAGGTAGGCTGTTCCCCTTCATTGTGTACTGTCCCTTTGGTCTCCTATCTCCTAGTCCCATTTCCATAACTTTACATTTGCTCGTGTTGAATTCTAGTAGCCATTTCTCTGACCATCTCTGCAATCTGTTCAGGTCCTCTTGGAGGATCCTGCAATCCTCATCTGTCACAACTCTTCTCATCAACTTTGCATCATCCGCAAACATCGACATGTAGGACTCTACGCCTGTAAACATGTCGTTAACATACACAAGAAATAGAATTGGTCCCAGCACCGATCCTTGTGGTACTCCACTTGTTACTGTTCGCCAGTCCGACTTCTCGCCCCTTACCGTAACTCTTTGGCTCCTTCCTGTTAGGTAGTTCCTTATCCATTCTAGGACCTTTCCCCCCACCCCCGCCTGCCTCTCGAGCTTGAACAGCAGTCTCATGTGCGGTACTGTATCAAAGGCTTTTTGGCAGTCCAGAAATATGCAGTCTGCCCAACCATCTCTGTCCTGTCTTATCCTCGTTATTTTATCATAGAATTCCAGAAGGTTTGTTAGGCACGATTTCCCTGTCCAGAACCCATGTTGATGTTTGTTCACAAACCTAATGTTCTCCAGGTGTGCAACCAGTCGTAGCCTAATTATTCTTTCCAGTATTTTACAGGGGATGCTTGTCAGTGATACAGGTCTGTAGTTAAGTGCCTCCTCCCTATCTCCTTTCTTGAAGATCGGCACGACATTTGCCTTCTTCCAGCAACTGGGCAATTCTCCTGACATAAGTGACTCATTAAAGATCATTGCCAGAGGCACGCTGAGGGCCTGTGCTGCTTCTTTTAGTATCCACGGTGATACTTTGTCTGGTCCAACTGCTTTAGTTGCATCTAGAGTTGTCAACTGTTTCATTACCTCCTCTGCTGTCACCTCTATATCTGATAGTCTTTCATCTAGGGTAACCCCTTCCAACAATGGGAGCTGCTCAGGCTCGGTAGTGAACACTCCATGGAAACTGGCATTCAGTGCCTCGCAGATTTCCTTGTCACTTTCAGTATATGCCCCCTCTGTCTTCCTTAGTCTTGTCACTTGGTCGTTCACCGACATTTTTCTTCTTATATGACTGTGTAGTAACTTAGGTTGTTTTTTCGCTTTGATTGCAATATCGTTCTCATAGTCCCTTTCCGATGTTCGTCTTATGTTAATGTAATCGTTCCTAGCTCTGTTGTATCTGCTTCTGTTGTCCTCTGTTCTTTGTCTTCTGTACTTCCTCCACTCCCGCCTGCTGGCCATTTTTGCTTCCTGACACTGTCTATTAAACCATGGGTTATTATATTCCTTCTTATTTTTTCCCTTTACCGTTGGTATAAATCTCTCTTCGGCCTCCTGGCATTTCTGTATGACTAGGTCCATCATATCTTGGACTGTTTTTCCTCTAATTTCTTCCTCCCACTGCACTTCACCCAGATAGTCCCTTATCCTCATATAGTCCCCTTTCCTGTAGTCAGCTCTCCTTTCCCAGATCTCTTGTCCCATGGTCATAATTTTGAATTCCATCATGTAGTCAAAGACTAGGACACAATGGTCACTGGCCCCTAGAGGTATTTCATGCTCTAAATTCTCGATATCTTCTACGTTCTGGGTGAAAATCAGGTCTAATAGGCTCGGTGCATCTCCTCCTCTTTCCCTTGTGTCTTCCTTCACATGTTGTGTCAGGAAATTCCTGTCTATAACATCTACTAATTTTGCTCCCCACGTTTCATCCCCTCCATGGGGATTCCTTGATTCCCAATTTATCTCTCCATGATTTAGGTCCCCCATGATCAGCAGCTTCGCTCTCATTCTGTGGGCTAGTGTTGCTGCCTTCTGCAGTTCATCAATACATGCTTTGTTGTTGTCATCATACTCCTGCCTGGGTCTTCTACTGTTTGGTGGGGGATTGTAGATTACCATGATCACAATCTTCCTCCCATCTACTGTCAGAGTTCCATGTATGAAGCTTGTGCACTCATTGGTAACTCGATTTCCCAGGTCTTCAAACTTCCATTTCCGCTTTATTAGGAGTGCTACTCCCCCTCCCTGTCTCTGTGTCCTCTCTTTTCGTATCACCTGGTACCCTTCAGGAAAGATAGCATCTGAGATCATGTCATTAATTTTAGTTTCCACAATTGCAACTATGTCAGGATCTGCTTCACTCACTCTTTCTTTTATCTCTTCTGCTTTATTAGATACCCCATCAGCATTGGTGTACCAAACCTTGAGATTCTTCATGGAAACTCTTGTACCAGAGTTCTCCCTTTCTCTGGGGGTCTGGGGGGATCTGGGGGATGTCTGGGGGGTGACTGGGGGCAGAGGGGATCTGGGGGATCTGGGGGGTGTCTGGGGGATGACTGGGGGCGGGGAGGGTCCGGGGGATGTCCGGGGGGATCCAGGGGGTGTCTGGGGGGGTCCGGGGGGTGTATGGGGGGTGAAAGAGTTCAGGAGGGGTGCTTGGGGGGCTACTGGGGGCTGGGCTTCTAGGAAGGTAGGTAGGAGGGTCTGGGGTAGGGCCTGGGTAGGTAGGTCTGGAGTAGGAAGGGCATACTGGGTCTGAAGATTAGGGAGGGCATAGAGGGGTTGGGAGATGGCGTAAGGTTGGGAGACAGATAGAGGTTGAGAGGTTGGGAGGGGGATGGATAGAGGGGGTGGGGGGGACCTCCCACCTCCCTCGCAAGGGTGGGGGGTCACATGGAAGGAGAGGGGATGAGGAGGGGTGAGGGCAGGGTAGGCTTTGGGTGTTGAGGGGATGAGGTCTGGGTGGGTTCTTGGGGTTGAGGGGATGAGGTCTGGATGGGATTTGGGGGTTGAGGAGATGAGAGCTGGGTGGGTTTTGGGGGTTGAGGGGACGAGGGCTGGACGGGTTTTGGGGGTTGAGGTGATGAGGGGGTCCTTGGAATGTGGGATGAATTTGACTCCAGTGGGGTCAGAGGGGTCAAGGGATGTGCTGGGGAGATAAGCAGGGGCGGCTGATTTGGGAAAGGGGTGACCTGAGAAGCACGTGTGAGCTGGTTAGCATGGGGTGGATTAGCACTGGGGTGTGTAGCTGCGCTCAAATGGGAAGAGTCGTATTGTTGTTTGCTTGCTCTGTGGGCAATCTGTTCCTCCTTCGTCATGAATTTGTCAATAAATACGTTGTAGTAATTTTCGCTACCTCTGAGTAGGTGTTTGTGATGCAGTATGTAATCCACTGCCTCTTCGTTAGTGAACTGTGTGTGTGTGTGTGTGTGTGTGTGTGTGTGTGTGTGTGTGTGTGTGTGTGTGTGTGTGTGTGTGTGTGTGTGTGTGTGTGTGTGTGTGTGTGTGTGTGTGTGTGTGTGCGTGTGTGTGTGTGTGTGTACTCACCTAGTTGTACTCACCTAGTTATGTTTGCGGGGGTTGAGCTCTGGCTCTTTGGTCCCGCCTCTCAACCGTCAATCAACAGGTGTACAGATTCCTGAGCCTATTGGGCTCTATAATATCTACACTTGAAACTGTGTATGGAGTCAGCCTCCACCACATCTCTTCCTAATGCATTCCATTTGTCCACCACTCTGACACTAAAAAAGTTCTTTCTAATATCTCTGTGGCTCATTTGGGCACTCAGTTTCCACCTGTGTCCCCTTGTACGTGTTCCCCTTGTGTTAAATAGACTGTCTTTATCTACCCTATCAATCCCCTTCAGAATCTTGAATGTGGTGATCATGTCCCCCATAACTCTTCTGTCTTCCAGCGAAGTGAGGTTTAATTCCCGTAGTCTCTCCTCGTAGCTCATACCTCTCAGCTCGGGTACTAGTCTGGTGGCAAACCTTTGAACCTTTTCCAGTTTAGTCTTATCCTTGACTAGATATGGACTCCATGCTGGGGCTGCATACTGCAGGATTGGCCTGACATATGTGGTATACAAAGTTCTGAATGATTCTTTACACAAGTTTCTGAATGCTGTTCGTATGTTGGCCAGCCTGGCATATGCCGCTGATGTTATCCGCTTGATATGTGCTGCAGGAGACAGGTCTGGCGTGATATCAACCCCCAAGTCTTTTTCCTTCTCTGACTCCTGAAGAATTTCCTCTCCCAGATGATACCTTGTATCTGGCTTCCTGCTCCCTACACCTATCTTCATTACATTACATTTGGTTGGGTTAAACTCTAACAACCATTTGTTCGACCATTCCTTCAGCTTGTCTAGGTCTTCTTGAAGCCTCAAACAGTCCTCTTCTGTCTTAATCCTTCTCATAATTTTAGCATCGTCTGCAAACATTGAGAGAAATGAATCGATACCCTCTGGAAGATCATTTACATATATCAGAAACAAGATAGGACCGAGTACAGAGCCCTGTGGGACTCCACTGGTGACTTCACGCCAATCGGAGGTCTCACCCCTCACCGTAACTCTCTGCTTCCTATTGCTTAGATACTCCCTTATCCACTGGAGCACCTTACCAGCTACACCTGCCTGTCTCTCCAGCTTATGTACCAGCCTCTTATGAGGTACTGTGTCAAAGGCTTTCCGACAATCCAAGAAAATGCAGTCCGCCCAGCCCTCTCTTTCTTGCTTAATCTTTGTCACCTGATCGTAGAATTCTATCAAGCCTGTAAGGCAAGATTTACCCTCCCTGAACCCATGTTGGCGATTTGTCACGAAGTCCCTTCTCTCCAGATGTGTTACCAGGTTTTTTCTCACGATCTTCTCCATCACCTTGCAT
>NC_091160.1:30755794-30833294 GCF_040958095.1 Procambarus clarkii
GAGGCACAGGTTAAGAAAGGGGCAGGTTAAGGGAGGCACAGGTTAAGAAAGGGGCAGGTTAAGGGAGGCACAGGTTAAGAAAGGGGCAGGTTAAGGGAGGGTTATGTTAGATAATGCTTGGTTTGATTGATGACGTAGTGATGACGTCGAGTGGTACGAACTTTTCTCAGGTATTCGACCCGACTCAAGGGTGGTAGTTGTGGCCTCACAAGCCCGGTTGTTGTTCTATAACCGCTCACAACACAGCCTCCACCAGCGACACTGCCTGTACCTGCTAATGGACACCCCTAGCTGTTGTACCCCACGAGTTGTACCCCACGAGTTGTACCCCACGAGTTGTATCCTTTGTACCCCACGAGTTGTTCCCCACGAGTTGTACCCCACGAGTTGTACCCCACGAGTTGTACCCCACGAGTTGTACCCCCTTGTACCCCACGAGTTGTACCCCACGAGTTGTACCCCACGAGTTGTACCCCACGAGTTGTACCCCACGAGTTGTACCCCACGAGTTGTACCCCACGAGTTGTACCCCACGAGTTGTACCCCACGAGTTGTAACCTTTGTATCCCACGAGTTGTACCCCCTTGTACCCCACGAGTTGTACCCATTGTACCCCAAGAGTTGTACCCCACGAGTTGTACCCCACGAGTTGTACCCCCTTGTACCCCACGAGTTGTACCCCACGAGTTGTACCCCCTTGTACCCCACGAGTTGTACCCCCTTGTACCCCACGAGTTGTACCCATTGTACCCCAAGAGTTGTACCCCACGAGTTGTACCCCACGAGTTGTACCCCACGAGTTGTACCCCCTTGTACCCCACTAGTTGTACCCCACGAGTTGTACCCCACGAGTTGTACCCCACGAGTTGTACCCCACGAGTTGTACCCCACGAGTTGTACCCCTTGTACCCCAAGAGTTGTACCCCACGAGTTGTACCCCCCTTGTACCCCAAGAGTTGTACCCCACGAGTTGTACCCCTTGTACCCCAAGAGTTGTACCCCTTGTACCCCAAGAGTTGTACCCCAAGAGTTGTACCCCACGAGTTGTACCCCTTGTACCCCAAGAGTTGTACCCCTTGTACCCCAAGAGTTGTACCCCAAGAGTTGTACCCCACGAGTTGTACCCCTTGTACCCCAAGAGTTGTACCCCACGAGTTGTACCCCCCTTGTACCCCAAGAGTTGTACCCCACGAGTTGTACCCCCTTGTACCCCACGAGTTGTACCCATTGTATCCCAAGAGTTGTACCCCACGAGTTGTACCCCCCTTGTACCCCAAGAGTTGTACCCCACGAGTTGTACCCCCTTGTACCCCACGAGTTGTACCCATTGTACCCCTAGAGTTGTACCCCACGAGTTGTACCCCTTGTACCCCAAGAGTTGTACCCCACGAGTTGTACCCCCCTTGTACCCCAAGAGTTGTACCCCCCTTGTACCCCACGAGTTGTACCCCCCTTGTACCCCAAGAGTTGTACCCCACGAGTTGTACCCCCTTGTACCCCACGAGTTGTACCCATTGTACCCCTAGAGTTGTACCCCACGAGTTGTACCCCCCTTGTACCCCACGAGAGGTTGTGTACTCCTGGAGTACTCCAAAGGTCACCACAAAAATCAATAACTGTGCAACATAACCTTGCTTCTTCTAGATTAAAAATAAGCAATATTACAGCCTAATATATGCCATTGTAGGCCTAATATATTTTTGTTTACATATATAGGCTAAACTAGATCCAGGAAATTGAAACTTAGCTGTGGCTTTCTTCCTCATACTCTCTACATAATATAAAAAATATTAAAACTATTATATGTATGCAACAGTTCATTTGTGTACGTTCGATCAACAATTGCTATGAGTAAAATATCTACGGGCTCACCATAGCCCGTGCTACTTGGAACTTTGTTCCAGGTAGCGAATCTTTAGCAACAACAACATGCTATGAGTAGCGTCATTTTAGGAAGACAGGCGGCTTCAGGAGTACCTAAGCAACGGGAGACAGAGAGTCATGGTGAGGGAACAGGCGTCAGGTGGTGGGTGTCCCACAGGGGGCCAGTACTTTAATCCTGTTTCTGAAACTCTAGAAAGAAAATCAAATATTTACTGTTGATCAAGGTTAGGGAATAAGGCGATGTGTTGCTAAACAATTGGGTAAAGTTGTTTAGCCAGGTGATGTTGGGGGTAGTAAAGGTGGCCCCTAACTGCTGGTCACTTCTCTCCCCGGCCTGGAATGGCAGGCTCGAGTGAACACTAATCCTTTAACTGTTCGCCGCTGCTCACCCTAATGGCAGCATTTTCTGTGTAGTGGTAGTGACCAGTTACCTGACTCGTGTAGTGGTAGTGACCAGTTACCCGACTCGTGTAGTGGTAGTGACCAGTTACCCGACTCGTGTAGTGGTAGTGACCAGTTACCCGACTCGTGTAGTGGTAGTGACCCCAGTTACCCGACTCGTGTAGTGGTAGTGACCCCAGTTACCCGACTCGTGTAGTGGTAGTGACCAGTTACCTGACTCGTGTAGTGGTAGTGACCAGTTACCCGACTCGTGTAGTGGTAGTGACCAGTTACCCGACTCGTGTAGTGGTAGTGACCAGTTACCCGACTCGTGTAGTGGTAGTGACCAGTTACCCGACTCGTGTAGTGGTAGTGACCCCAGTTACCCGACTCGTGTAGTGGTAGTGACCCCAGTTACCCGACTCGTGTAGTGGTAGTGACCAGTTACCCGACTCGTGTAGTGGTAGTGACCAGTTACCCGACTCGTGTAGTGGTAGTGACCAGTTACCCGACTCGTGTAGTGGTAGTGACCAGTTACCCGACTCGTGTAGTGGTAGTGACCAGTTACCCGACTCGTGTAGTGGTAGTGACCAGTTACCTGACTCGTGTAGTGGTAGTGACCAGTTACCTGACTCGTGTTGTGGTAGTGACCAGTTACCTGACTCGTGTTGTGGTAGTGACCAGCTACCTGACTCGTGTAGTGGTAGTGACCAGTTACCCGACTCGTGTAGTGGTAGTGACCAGTTACCCGACTCGTGTAGTGGTAGTGACCAGTTACCCGACTCGTGTAGTGGTAGTGACCAGTTACCTGACTCGTGTAGTGGTAGTGACCAGTTACCCGACTCGTGTAGTGGTAGTGACCAGTTACCTGACTCGTGTAGTGGTAGTGACCAGTTACCTGACTCGTGTAGTGGTAGTGACCACAGTGACTCGTGTAGTGGTAGTGACCACAGTGACTCGTGTAGTGTAAGACCTTAAGGTGTTGTGTTCCCTGTGCTCCCTCACCACAGTGTTGACACACAGTAGCGCCACTATACCACAGTGTTGACACACAGTAGCGCCACTATACCACAGTGTTGACACACAGTAGCGCCACTATACCACAGTGTTGACACACAGTAGCGCCACTATACCACAGTGTTGACACACAGTAGCGCCACTATACCACAGTGTTGACACACAGTAGCGCCACTATACCACAGTGTTGACACACAGTAGCGCCACTATACCACAGTGTTCACACACAGTAGCGCCACTATACCACAGTGTTCACACACAGTAGCGCCACTATACCACAGTGTTCACACACTGTAGCGCCACTATACCACAGTGTTGACACACAGTAGCGCCACTATACCACAGTGTTCACACACAGTAGCGCCACTATACCACAGTGTTCACACACAGTAGCGCCACTATACCACAGTGTTGACACACAGTAGCGCCACTATACCACAGTGTTGACACACAGTAGCGCCACTATACCACAGTGTTGACACACAGTAGCGCCACTATACCACAGTGTTCACACACAGTAGCGCCACTATACCACAGTGTTCACACACAGTAGCGCCACTATACCACAGTGTTGACACACAGTAGCGCCACTATACCACAGTGTTGACACACAGTAGCGCCACTATACCACAGTGTTCACACACAGTAGCGCCACTATACCACAGTGTTCACACACAGTAGCGCCACTATACCACAGTGTTCACACACAGTAGCGCCACTGTACCACAGTGTTGACACACAGTATTGCCACTATACCACAGTGTTGACACACAGTAGCGCCACTATACCACAGTGTTCACACACAGTAGCGCCACTATACCACAGTGTTCACACACAGTAGCGCCACTATACCACAGTGTTGACACACAGTAGCGCCACTATACCACAGTGTTGACACACAGTAGCGCCACTATACCACAGTGTTCACACACAGTAGCGCCACTATACCACAGTGTTCACACACAGTAGCGCAGTATTCTTGTTCAACATTTCTCTTGTTAGAAATCTAACAAGAGAAATGTTGAACAAGAATACTTGCATAATAGACAAAACCCAAGATTCAAGAAGATTACAAATTCTTGAGGCAATTCACATAAGAATAGAGCGACCTACCATGAACACCCAAATCACGGAACTATTTACTCTACCCACCATGAGAGTAAGGACAAGACAAGAACATATCGATGCCAACACAGAAGACAATGTCCAACATAACAGGCCAATTACACTGGATTAATCTTTGATAGGAGATGCCTCGTATGGGCCAATAAGCCTTCTGCAGCCCCTATGTTTATCCCTTATGTATCCCCCTATGTTTTCACCTTCATTGTATTATCACCTGACCTAATGCGGGTATAAAATCAACTAGTATTGTAAGATCTGTTCACTTGAGAATGAACCATGGAGGTTCGAAACGTCGTGCAAATTATACAAATAAGTGTAATACACTCTATAGTAAATCACTTCTTTTCTTCACCTTAAAAGTACGAAAATGAGTTTTGGAGAACTCCTATTTCAATTAAGCCCTGATGCTAAGAAAATAGTTAGAGGGATAGAAGCCCTAAACCAGAAAATAATAAATACAGAATATGCGGTCATATTCAATGAAATATATATATATATATATATATATATATATATATATATATATATATACATATATATATATATAAATATATATATAAATATATATATGTATATATATATATATATATATATATATATATATATATATATATATATATATATATATATATATATATATATATGTCGTACCTAGTAGCCAGAACGCACTTTTCAGCCTACTATGCAAGGCCCGATTTGCCTAATAAGCCAAGTTTTCATGAATTAATGTTTTTTCGACTACCTAACCTACCTAACCTAACCTAACCTAACTTTTTCGGCTAACTAACCTAACCTAACCTATAAAGATAGGTTAGGTTAGGTAGGGTTATCTTATCTTTAGGTTGGTTAGGTTCGGTTATATATCTACGTTAATTTTAACTCCAATAAAAAAAATTTACTTCTTACGTAATGAAATGGGTAGCTTTATCATTTCATAAGAAAAAAATTAGAGAAAATATATTAATTCAGGAAAACTTGGCTTATTAGGCAAATTGGGCCTATATATGTCGTACCTAGTAGCCAGAACTCACTTCTCAGCCTACTATTCAAGGCCCGATTTGCCTAATAAGCCAAGTTTTCCTGAATTAATATATTTACTATAATTCTTTTCTTATGAAATGATAAAGCAACCCTTTTCTCTATGTATGAGGTCAATTTTTTGTTATTGGAGTTAAAATTAACGTAGATATATGACCGAACCTAACCAACCCTACCTAACCTAACCTAGCCTATATTTATAGGTAAGGTTAGGTTAGGTAGCCAAAAAAAGCTAGGTTAGGTTAGGTTAGGTAGGTTAGGTAGACGAAAAAACATTAATTCATGAAAACTTGGCTTATTAGGCAAATCGGGCCTTGAATAGTAGGCTGAGAAGTGCGTTCTGGCTATTAGGTACGACATATATATATATATATATATATATATATATATATATATATATATATATATATATATATATATATATATATATATATATATATATATATATATATATATATATATACGTATACATGCAATAATGATCACAAAAACACTGATCCAAGTATGCAGAATAACCACATGCAAAAATTAGAAAATGCTTAACGCGTTTTCGGCTAATTCGCCTTCATCAGAGCAAAGTAGAATGATTCTACTTTGCTCTGAAGAAGGGGAATTAGCCGAAAACGCGTTAAACATTTTTTATTTTTCACATGTGGTTATTCTGCATACGTATACATATATACATACACATACATATTTAATCACCCACACAAGTGTACACATCAATAATCTTTTGTGTCACAAGTGATCAACAAGAGGCTCACAACAGTCACTATACAAGGCACTTTACATCTATGGTGAGTCGCACAGTTACTAGTCTTGCTCCACACCCACCCAACTGGGCGGCAGCTTTACAGTCATGTGCTCCACACCCACCCAACTGGGCGGCAGCTTTACAGTCATGTGCTCCACACCCACCCAACTGGGCGGCAGCTTTACAGTCATGTGCTCCACACCCACCCAACTGGGCGGCAGCTTTACAGTCATGTGCATGCATTACCTACAGTAAGCAAATTTTGGATACTTCGCTAAGATTTCGGGCAGCACATCATTATGAATGAAGTACTTATACATTTCTTGGACACTATTGATGGTGTTATCTCTAAATTCAGCGATTTTTTCACATTTCATTATATAATGACGCAAAGTATGCGAATAGTTCTGCTGACAGAGTTTACATTTAGTCAGATCAACATCAGCAGATGTTACAAACTGCCAGAGGTACTTGTAGCCGAGCCTAAGCCTAGCAGTGGTAACATCTAGAAGTCTGCTAATCTTATTGGATGACCCATAGACGTGCGGTTCTTCCTGCATAATAGAATGATGATAGATGGAGGAACTGGTGTGAATTTCACTTTGCCTCAAGTCTCCCAAATTTAGTTACTGCCTTTGAGCAGCCTGAGGGCAGCAATATCCCAGGAACATCAATTAAATTTCGGAGACCTAATCAGGATATTTACCAATCGCTAAATGTCGATGATTTGCATGCCCATTGGTGAACCAGGGGTTGAATATGTTCACTGGTTAGGTTAGGATAGCTTAGGATAGGCTAGGATAGGTTAGGCTAGGTTAGGTTAGGTTAGACCCATTCAACGACCCTGGTCTGACGGTTTGACTTAGGAAGGTCCTCAAGAAACGGGCTGAGATGCACCAAAAACAGCATCCAAATCTATGTTGTATATTCCGTTTGGAACCCGAATTCAGGATAAGAACCCCCTCCCCTCAATTGCAATAGGGGGGGAGCGGTTCAGAACCCCCCTTACAATAGACGCCCCAAGTAATGGAATCGAAACTACATGCAGAACGGAGCCCAATTAGATTCCAATCGAGGGCTTTGAAACTGTCGAATCGATGGTCTAAATTCACCGGTCGCCGCACCGACCAAACACTTGTGCGGGGTTGAGGACCCCATGCCAGCGTCCAATATCCGGACGGCTGCCCTCAGTCATCCGGCCCCGTCCGGTGTGGCTCTTGGCGCCTGGGTGGGGGTATCCGAACACCTTATGCATGCAATGGTCTCCTGTCAACAGTTCTATCTGCGTCTTGCCTCACTCACTGTGACTCACCGTGACTCACCGTGACTCACCATACTCATCATACAGTGACTCATCATTCTCATTGCACAGCACAGTGCTCCCTCTGTACACCATACTGTTAATGAACCACACTACATCACCATACTCTCATTGTACAACACCATATTCGCTCTGAACAACACACACTTTGGCGGGACCAAAGAGCCAAAGCTCAACCCCCGCAAGCACAATTAGGTGAGTACACACACACGCACACACACACACACACACACACACACACACACACACACACACACACACACACACACACACACACACTCACACACACACACACACTCACACACACACACACACACACACACACACACACACACACACACACACACACACACACACACACACACACACACACACACACACACACACACACACACACACACACACACACACGCATAAGAGGCTGGTACATAAGCTGGAGAGACAGGCAGGTGTAGCTGGTAAGGTGCTCCAGTGGATAAGGGAGTATCTAAGCAATAGGAAGCAGAGAGTTACGGTGAGGGGTGAAACCTCCGATTGGCGTGAAGTCACCAGTGGAGTCCCACAGGGCTCTGTACTCGGTCCTATCTTGTTTCTGATATATGTAAATGATCTCCCGGAGGGTACCGATTCATTTCTCTCAATGTTTGCGAACGATGCTAAAATTATGAGAAGGATTAAAACAGAAGAGGACTGTTTCAGGCTTCAAGAAGACCTAGACAAGCTGAAGGAATGGTCGAACAAATGGTTGTTAGAGTTTAACCCAACCAGAAGTAATGTAATGAAGATAGGTGTAGGGAGCAGGAGGCCAGATAGAAGGTATCATCTGGGAGAGGAAATTCTTCAGGAGTCAGAGAAGGAAAAAGACTTGGGGGTTGATATCACGCCAGACCTGTCTCCTGCAGCACATATCAAGCGGATAACATCAGCGGCATATGCCAGGCTGGCCAACATACGAACGGCATTCAGAAACTTGTGTAAAGAATCATTCAGAACTTTGTATACCACATATGTTAGGCCAATCCTGGAGTATGCAGCCCCAGCATGGAGTCCATATCTAGTCAAGCATAAGACTAAATTGGAAAAGGTTCAAAGGTTTACCACCAGACTAGTACCCGAGCTGAGAGGTATGAGCTACGAGGAGAGACTACGGGAATTAAACCTCACTTCGCTGGAAGACAGAAGAGTTAGGGGGGACATGATCACCACATTCAAGATTCTGAAGGGACTTGATAGGGTAGATAAAGACAGTCTATTTAACACAAGGGGCACACGCACTAGGGGACACAGGTGGAAACTGAGTGCCCAAATGAGCCACAGAGATATTAGAAATAACTTTTTTATTGTCAGAGTGGTTGACAAATGGAATGCATTAGGAAGTGATGTGGTGGAGGCTGACTCCATACACAATTTCAAGTGTAGATATGATAGAGCCCAATAGGCTCAGGAATCTGTACACCTGTTGATTGACAGTTGAGAGGCGGGACCAAAGAGCCAGAGCTCAACCCCCGCAAACACAACTAGGTGAGTACAAGTAGGTGAGTACACACACACACACACACACACACACACACACACACACACACACACACACACACACACACACACACACACACACACACACACACACACACACACACACACACACAGACACACACACACACACACACACACACACACACACACACACACACACACACACACACACACACACACACACACACACACACACACACACACACACACACACACACACACACACACACACACACACACACACACACACACACACACACACACACACTCCCCCAGAGTATCTCCCGCCTCGCGCCACACAAATCCGGAACACCAGGGGAAAAAGAAGTAATATTTTTCTTGTTCCATCCACAGTTAGCGAGAGCGACAGTCCGGCTTAGGCATTTTTATATGAAAGAAAATGACTCCATTGTTCCCGTTTTTTGTTCATTTCTACAGCGGTGAATGTGAGTGAATGTGACTATTACTCCGCTTGATCAATTAAGCGGTGATGAATGTGACAATTACTCGGCTTTATTAAACAGTGAATGTGATTGTTATTCGATTCAGATCCATATAAACACGAGTCATTGTGAGAGAGTCAGCCACCAGCCACCAGCCATCCCCCCCACATGCAGCCACCAGCCACCAGCCTTCCCCCACACAGGCAGCCACCAGCCACCAGCCTTCCCCCACACAGGCAGCCACCAGCCACCAGCCTTCCCCCACACAGGCAGCCACCAGCCACCAGCCTTCCCCCACACAGGCAGCCACCAGCCACCAGCCTTCCCCCACACAGGCAGCCACCAGCCACCAGCCTTCCCCTACACAGGCAGCCACCAGCCACCAGCCTTCCCTCACACAGGCAGCCACCAGCCACCAGCCATCCCCCACACATGCAGCCACCAGCCACCAGCCTTCCCCCACACAGGCAGCCACCAGCCACCAGCCTTCCCCCACACAGGCAGCCACCAGCCACCAGCCTTCCCCTACACAGGCAGCCACCAGCCACCAGCCTTCCCCCACACAGGCAGCCACCAGCCACCAGCCTTCCCCCACACAGACAGCCACCAGCCTTCCCCCACACAGACAGCCACCAGCCTTCCCCCACACAGACAGCCACCAGCCACCAGCCACCAGCCACCAGCCTTCCCCCACACAGGCAGCCACCAGCCACCAGCCACCAGCCATCAGCCATCCCCCACACAGGCAGCCACCAGCCACCAGCCACCAGCCACCAGCCTTCCCCCACACAGGCAGCCACCAGCCACCAGCCACCAGCCACCAGCCTTCCCCCACACAGGCAGCCACCAGCCACCAGCCACCAGCCATCAGCCTTCCCCCACACAGGCAGCCACCAGCCACCAGCCACCAGCCATCAGCCATCCCCCACACAGGCAGCCACCAGCCACCAGCCACCAGCCATCAGCCATCCCCCACACAGGCAGCCACCAGCCACCAGCCATCAGCCATCCCCCACACAGGCAGCCACCAGCCACCACCCACCAGCCATCAGCCATCCCCCACACAGGCAGCCACCAGCCACCAGCCATCAGCCATCCCCCACACAGGCAGCCACCAGCCACCAGCCACCAGCCATCCCCCACACAGACAGCCACCAGCCACCAGCCACCAGCCATCAGCCATCCCCCACACAGACAGCCACCAGCCATCCCCCACACAGACAGTCACCAGCCACTAGCCATCCCCCACACAGACAGCCACCAGCCACCAGCCATCCCCCACACAGACAGTCACCAGCCACTAGCCATCCCCCACACAGACAGCCACCAGCCACCAGCCATCCCCCACACAGACAGTCACCAGCCACCAGCCATCCCCCACACAGACAGCCACCAGCCACCAGCCATCCCCCACACAGACAGTCACCAGCCACCAGCCATCCCCCACACAGACAGCCACCAGTCACCAGCCATCCCCCACACAGACAGCCACCAGCTACCAGCCATCCTCCACACAGTCACCAGCTACCAGCCATCCCCCACACAGACAGCCTATTACCCTATTAATACCACCTCACCCCATCCACCTCACTCAAATGTAGATATAAACAAATCGAAGATGTGTAAGTTCTATTCAGTTGTGTATGTGTAAGCTAAAGTCTTTGAAAATGTAATAAGTTTTACGAAACGCGCTCAAGTGTCGCGTCAGACTAGAAATAAAAATGAATTTTGGAGAATTGATTTTTGAATTACCACCAACAGTGAAAAGAAACATACGAAAGATCGAGAAAATTCGTGTTAGAATTATTAATCTTATTTTTTCGGTCATATTTAATAATATATGTCTACAGGAAAGACTGCTACCAAAATATACTAATATTAAAACGCACGACCCAGCAGCAAGAAATCAAGCCTTCACGATAAAATATCGCCAGGATATGATTCGTGATCAGATATACAAGGCAGAAAATGAAATCAAAGACAACAAAACGCAACTACTTCATGCTACAAACGAATGGAGAAATAGCAACATCGACGAAAGTCTCCATACCCGCATTGAACAACACCTCGACATCCTCACAGACCGACATCACCTCAGCACTGAAACAAGGATTATCAAGAAACTAACAACGTTATATGGAGGACCTATGGCAATTCCACGACCGAGAGATGGCTTCCTGAACCTTGCAGGAATTAACCTCACTGAGGACCAAGTCACTCTCCTAAATCTGGGTATAAACTGTCACGTTATGTCCAGACCGAGTGAGATGGCCCGGAAAGTGGAGTTGGAAATTCTGTTGGACGACATATTCGACCTCGAGACACAAAAGAAGGTCACTACCAAAGATACCTTACAAGCAGAACTTATTGCGGAAGGAGGAAAGAATCGAGGCAACTACAGAAGCACCATACTGTCCCCCGAGCTCAAAGCGGCAGCTAAGAGCCTTCGTGAGAACAAGGAGATAGTTGTCAGGAGAGGTGACAAGTCGCCAATATACGTCATTCTTAAAAAAGACGAATATCTGGCGAAAATGAACCTCATACTCTCTGACCAAACTAAATTCCAAAGGGTAACGAAGGACTCTACAGCCGAATTGAAAGCAAAGGTCAACAAACTGATCGAAACTGTGAACGCCAAGAAATCCAGACTCCACCTGCCAAAGATTATTGGGGAATATAAACCTGGATATGCGTATGGAAATGTCAAGACACACAAGTCTGGAAACCCACTTCGGCCAATCATCAGCCAGATACCCACACCCACGTACAAACTGGCGAAGCGACTTAACGGCCTGCTGACTCCTTATGTGCCTTGTGCCTTCTGCCTGAAGTCTCCAAAGGAATTTGTTGACTTACTGCGGGGCACACGGGCCACAGGGATAAGAGCCTCGTTGGACGTAGAATCACTGTTTACCAACGTACCTGTGGACGAGACAATCGGGATGATAGCCGACAGAGTGTATCGTGATCCGGCCTGCACTCCTCTTGACATACCAGAAAACATCCTAAGGAAACTACTCCAAGCTTGTACTAAAGAGGCACCCTTCTTGAGCCCGGATGGGCACATGTATAAGCAAGTAGATGGGGTCGCCATGGGTTCTCCTCTAGGTGTCCTGTTTGCAAACTTCTACATGGGTACCATCGAGCAAAAAGTCTTAGTCGAAATGAACTTGAAACCGGCCATATACTGCAGGTATGTTGACGACATTTTTACACAGGTACCTGATGTCAGACATCTGCAGGAGCTGAAGGAGGCATTTGAGCAGAGTTCCGTGCTGCGTTTCACTTACGAGATGGAAAAGGATGGGAAGCTGCCCTTTCTAGATGTAACAGTCATGGAAAAGAGCGGAGGTTTTCACACTGCAGTCTACACTAAGGAAACGAACATAGGAATGTGCCTAAATGCCAACAGCGACTGCCCAGACAGGTACAAGAGGAGTGTTGTTAACACTTATGTCGACCGTGCTCTCAGCCACAGCTCAGGATGGAAGCAAGTCGACGAAGAACTCTGTAGGGTAAGGCAGGTCCTAGTCAACAACGGCTTCTCCAATGGTTTCGTCGAAGACATCATAAGAAGGAAAGTGAAACGCCATGCAACCTCTGAAGAGACAACTAACACAACACCTATACCCCCTATTAGACTTTTACAGGAACTTCTTTTCCACAGCTCATAAAACGGAGGAAAGGGTCCTGAAAGATATTGTTAATAGAAACGTTATCCCTACAGACAAAAATCAGAGGATACAACTGACAATTTACTATAAAACCAGAAAAACGGCCAGCCTACTCATGAGAAACTCCAGACACAAAGCAGACCGTCGTCTATGCCTTCAAATGCCCTCTTGGGGACTGTAAGCTCCAAAAAAAACAGTATATAGGCAAGACAACAACAACTCTTTCTAGGCGTTTAACGATGCATAAGCAACAGGGCTCCATTAAGGAACATATAATCTCTTCCCACAACCAAACCATCGCCAGAGAAATCCTAGTAAACAACACAGAAATCATCGATAGATACAGCAACAGCAGGCGGCTTGACGTCTGCGAGGCTCTACACATCAAGAAGTCAACACCAGCAATCAACAGCCAATTAATGCACAACTATATTCTACCCACCTCAAGACTCCGCTCCAATATAGAAGCATCAAGAAATATGGACCAATAGGCTTTCTACAAATCACTTCCATTCAATATCCATTGTTTCGTGTTCTGTCTTGTGTTTAGGAATTTAATACCCTATTAATACCACCTCACCCCATCCACCTCACTCAAATGTAGATATAAACAAATCGAAGATGTGTAAGTTCTATTCAGTTGTTTATGTGTAAGCTAAAGTCTTTGAAAATGTAATAAGTTTTACGAAACGCGCTCAAGTGTCGCGTCAGACTAGAAATATAAATGAATTTTGGAGAATTGATTTTTGAATTACCACTAACAGTGAAAAGAAACATACGAAAGATCGAGAAAATTCGTGTTAGAATTATTAATCTTACTTTTCCGGTCATATTTAATAATATATGTCTACAGGAAAGACTGCTACCAAAATATACTAATATATATATATATATATATATATATATATATATATATATATATATATATATATATATATATATATATATATATATATATATATATATATATATATATATATATATATATATATATATATATATATATATATATATATATGTGTGTGTGTGTATATCACGAAAATAAACACGTGATTAAGAATGTGACAATGTCAGACCACGGAGGAAAAATGAAACAGGTAATTTCCTTAAGTACTTTCGTATATTAAATACATCTTCAGAAGGTCATTTTACAGATCGAGCTGATGACCTTCTGAAGATGTATTTAATATACGAAAGTACTTAAGGAAATTTCCTGTTTCATTTTTCCTCCGTGGTCTGACATTGTCATATATATATATATATATATATATATATATATATATATATATATATATATATATATATATATATATATATATATATATATATATATATATATATATATATATATATATATATATATATATAAAAGCAGGAAGGAGACGTGTGAGGTGACAATACCTCTGTAATATGGGCCGAGGAACATAACAGGATGAAGCACCACTAGGCCTAGTGACCAACACGTGGGATGTTGTTGTTGTTAAAGACTCGCTACCTGGAACAGTTCTAAGTAGCACGGGCTATGGTGAGCCCGTAGTGCCTTTAACACGGGGGAGTTCCCTGTACCGACACTCAGAACGGCAGCTGTGTTAATGATCTTACTCAAAATAGTTTTCTACTTGTTCAAGTGTTGCATTAGTAATGTCTTAAAATTCTACCAAACATTAGTAAAATTTGAAGAATCAACGCTCCAGTAACCCGGTAACAACCCTCTAACCACCGGTAACAACCCTCTAACCACCAGTAACAACCCTCTAACCACCAGTAACAACCCTCTAATCACCAGTAACAACCCTCTAATCACCACTAACAACCCTCTAACCACCGGTAACAACCCTCTAACCACCGGTAACAACCCTCTAATCACCAGTAACAACCCTCTAACCACCGGTAACAACCCTCTAACCACCGGTAACAACCCTCTAATCACCAGTAACAACCCTCTAACCACCGGTAACAACTCTCTAACCACCAGTAACAACCCTCTAACCACCGGTAACAACCCTCTAATCACCAATAACAACCCTCTAACCACCGGTAACAACCCTCTAATCACCAGTAACAACCCTCTACCCACCAGTAACAACCCTCTAACCACCAGTAACAACCCTCTAACCACCAGTAACAACCCTCTAACCACCGGTAACAACCCTCTAATCACCAGTAACAACCCTCTAACCACCAGTAACAACCCTCTAACCACCGGTAACAACCCTCTAATCACCAGTAACAACCCTCTAACCACCGGTAACAACCCTCTAATCACCAGTAACAACCCTCTAACCACCGGTAACAACCCTCTAATCACCAGTAACAACCCTCTAATCACCGGTAACAACCCTCTAATCACCAGTAACAACCCTCTAACCACCGGTAACAACCCTCTAATCACCAGTAACAACCCTCTAACCACCAGTAACAACACAATAATTACCTCTGGAACAAACTCTGCGAATGAGCTCGTCAGCGGTTTGTTTGTTCCATTTAAAGAATTAACGACAGTTGACAGTCAATCCTAGGGGGGGGGGGGGGTGTAGGGGGAGAGGTAGGGGGGTAGGGGGTAGGGGGGGCGTTAATAATAGGCTGGCAAATGGGTTCAGCTTCTTTGAAATAGGTAATTATCCGTCAATCAACTTCTTAGTCTATTCACATCTACCTATGAACACACTGAAATCTACCTTATAAATCTGTTCAGATCTACCTTATGAATCTGTTTAGATCTACCTTATGAATCTGTTTAGATCTACCTTATAAATCTGTTTAGATCTACCTTATAAGTCTGTTTAGATCTACCTAATAAGTCTGTTGAGATCTACCTTATGAATCTGTTTAGATCTACCTTATGAATCTGTTTAGATCTACCTTATACATCCACAAGAGAGAGGTATTGTTCAAGATCGTAAGGTAGACAGATAGACGTAAATATCTTAACGGTAGATGACAGCATGGTAAAGCTATGCGTATGTCATCATCGTAGAGGTAGATAGGTAGATCTCAATATCGTGAAAGGCAGAAAGTTGATAACAACATCGTGGATGTTGATAGGTAGATATCATTATCTTTGAGACATATATGTGGACCTCAACATCGTAGAGGTAGATAGATATCGCAATCGTAGAGGTAGATAGATATCACCATCGTAGAAGTAAATAGATAGTTCTCAACATCAGCTTCACTAAAACATGTGTTGTCGACCAGCAATACACAAATACAGTGTATTGTGAATATCAAATACAATGCACAATACACTAATTTACTTTTGTCTCTACAACCTATACAATCCTATATATATACAGGAGGGTATATGTATATTATCTTGTCTATACAACTTATACAATCCTATATATATAGGAGAGTATATGTAAGTTCTCTTGTCTATACAACTTATACAATCCTATATATATGAGGGTATATGTATATTATCTTGTCTATACAACTTATACAATCCTATATATATAGGAGGGTATATGTAAGTTCTCTTGTCTATACAACTTATACAATCCTATATATATAGGAGGGTATATGTAAGTTCTCTTGTCTATACAACTTATACAATCCTATATATATAGGAGAGTATATGTAAGTTCTCTTGTCTATACAACTTATACAATCCTATATATATAGGAGAGTATATGTAAGTTCTCTTGTCTATACAACTTATACAATCCTATATATAAGAGGGTATATGTAAATATACATTTTATTTGTATATGAGCTGCGAAGATAAATGATTGTAAAGATTAATTATATTGGAGGCGGATTTGGTATCGTTCAGGCTGATAATCAGCAAATTGATCAAGTGGATCAGGACGTTGATCAAGTTGATCAGTTGATCAGGATGTTGGTTCAGTTGATCAAGTGATTACAAACACAGGGGTTTAGATATTTTAGCTACTCACTAATAGCCAAAACTCGCTAATCCATTAGCAAGTGACCCTATGATTAGTGATCCTATGATTTGTGATCCTATGATTCGTGATCCTATGGTTCGTGATCCTATGATTAGTGATCCTATGATTAGTGATCCTATGATTAGTGATCCTATGATTAGTGATCCTATGGTTCGTGATCCAATGATTAGTGTTCCTATGATTAGTGATCCTATGATTAGTGATCCTATGATTAGTGATCCTATGATTAGTGATCCTATAGTTCGTGATCCTATGATTAGTGATCCTACGGTTCGTGATCCTATGGTTCATGATCCTATGATTAGTGATCCTATGATTAGTGATCCTATGGTTAGTGATCTTATGATTAGTGATCCTATGATTAGTGATCTATTGATTAGTGATCCTGTGATTAGTGATCCTATGACAGGAGGAAAATATAGGGCGACAGATTGACAAATCAAAGCTGTTTTCTCTCACACTTAAAGCGCCCGAATATTGACGCTATTTAATCACAACGTAAAGATTCCGATGCCTTAGTTAAGATTAAGACCTCCGTCTAATTGACGCATTCTCAAGGCTGTTATGCGCTGGCTTAAAAGTTTACTTTAAAGTAAAATACAAAAAAAAACTTTTGCAGGTAATTCTGACGTGAACACGTGTGTGAAACAGGTGTTATGTGTTCCGTTGTGATGAAGACACGTGTGTGAAACAGGTGTTATGTGTCCGTTGTGATGAGGACACGTGTGTGAAACAGGTGTTATGTGTTCCGTTGTGACGAAGACACGTGTGTGAAACAGGTGTTATGTGTCCGTTGTGATGAAGACACGTGTGTGAAACAGGTGTTATGTGATCCGTTGTGATGAAGACACGTGTGTGAAACAGTTGTTATGTGTCCGTTGTGATGAGGACACGTGTGTGAAACAGGTGTTATGTGTTCCGTTGTGATGAAGACACGTGTGTGAAACAGTTGTTATGTGTTCCGTTGTGACGAGGACACGTGTGTGAAACAGTTGTTATGTGTTCCGTTGTGATGAGGACACGTGTGTGAAACAGGTGTTATGTGTCCGTTGTGACGAGGACACGTGTGTGAAACAGGTGTTGTGTCCGTTGTGACGAGGACACGTGTGTGAAACAGGTGTTATGTGTTCCGTTGTGATGAAGACACGTGTGTGAAACAGGTGTTATGTGTCCGTTGTGATGAAGACACGTGTGTGAAACAGGTGTTATGTGTTCCGTTGTGATGAGGACACGTGTGTGAAACAGGTGTTATGTGTCCGTTGTGACGAGGACACGTGTGTGAAACAGGTGTTATGTGTTCCGTTGTGATGAAGACACGTGTGTGAAACAGGTGTTATGTGTCCGTTGTGATCACGTGTTCTCCCGCCTGCTCCTCGCCAGCTCCGATGTATGAGGACATGGAACAAAAATTTTAAAAAACTTTAAAAATTTTGAAAGCCTAAAAATAATGTGGAAAAGTTTGAAATTAAAAAAAGTAGCATTAAGCGTGTCGAGTTAAATATGGCGGTCGAGAGACGCACCGCCACTCCAGAGAGAACAAAAAAATACGACATAAATAAGTAATACAACTCTCATTTTATATTAAGAAGATGTATATGTATACACCTCTCTCCTTAATGAAGCAGTTGTATACATATATATACATACCTCTACATACATTTCTGAGAGCGGTGCTTGCAAGATCATTGTCTCTCTCTCTCTCTCTCTCTCTCTCTCTCTCTCTCTCTCTCTCTCTCTCTCTCTCTCTCTCTCTCTCTCTCTCTCTCTCTCTCTCTCTCTCTCTCTCTCTCTCTCTCTCTCTCATCAACTCTTCAGCGTCCAAATGCTTCTTCAAAAGCACTTTTTAAATCTTCAATAAAAAAGACATTGCCATCCTACACTGCCCAGCCGATACCATGCAAACAGCATTAATAAAATGAAAAAAAGTCTCCTGAAAACCAATTAAAGTTTTAAAAAGTTCCGCTGAACTGCGCTGTGGAAACTTTAGGACGCTAATGTTAAAACTTTTCTAATACCAATGAGATTTCTCATCACAGAGAGGCACAGGTATGTTTCTCATCGTATAAGGGGCCAATATATGTCTCATCGTATATAGACCAACATATTTTCCCATGGTATAGCGAGGTAATATATGTTTCATCATATATATAGCGGCCATTATATATATGTC
The DNA here is from genome assembly GCF_040958095.1 of Procambarus clarkii. Taxonomy (NCBI): domain Eukaryota; kingdom Metazoa; phylum Arthropoda; class Malacostraca; order Decapoda; family Cambaridae; genus Procambarus; species Procambarus clarkii. The sequence goes on from NC_091160.1 coordinate 30,775,046, forward strand.
ATTATAGCGGACAACGTATTTCTCATATAACAGCCAAGATATTTCCCATCATACGGCGTCCAAGATATTGCTCATCATATGGCGGCCAATATATTTCTCATATAACGCCAAGCTTGACATCATCATCATTTTGCAGCCATGATATCTCTCACCGTATATAGCCTATATGTTTCTCATAATACATAGCTTAATATATCTCTCCTCATTCATATGCTAATATATTTCTTATCATACATAGGCTAATATATTTATCATCATATATAGGCTAATATATTTCTCATCATATAGCAGCCGAGTTATTCCTCATCATATGTCAACCAAGATATTTCTCATCACACACCCGCTCGCAAAATTTACACACTATATCCCGTTTTCTGTTCTAGGTCCTCTGGTTGGTTAGGATAAGGCCATTTTAGTACGACAGTTTCTTGACTTTGGGAAACCTTAGGAGGACAAGCTGATAGGCTAATGTTTTTGTTTTTAATTTGCGATAAAATGTCGTATTCTGTTGCCTGATTGGTCAATTTCGTGAAAAAATAGGACTGTTGGCGGAGAGATCGCGTTGTTAACGACAGGTCAACGACATCGTTCAGACGCGTCCAGCCTTCGCTCAGTGATCTGAAAAGCTCTAATTTATGGTCACTAATTACATTCCCATATTTTTTTGGCCAATCTTAATTAATTAGTAAACATTTTCAATTTGAATTCATTTGTTTTTTTTTTCTTGTAACTCTATCATCATTTCCTAGCCTCAGAGCTTTACATTTATCAGTATTAAACTGTATTTGCCAATCATTTGACCATTTAATTAAGCAATTTATATTGGTTCCATAAATCAACAACCCTGTTACTGAACCAGTATTTACCCAAGTCTTTCCTAAATCTAAACTTATCCAATTTATACCCATTGTTTCGTGTTTCGGGGCTGAGTAGATACATAAACACTATTTATCTATTAACTGGAAGGAAACTACTAAATTGGTGATAGACTTTATTTTACAGTTAGGTATTAGTTTTTTGAAGAATTTTATTGATTTGTTCTTAACAATATAAAATATTGTTGCCGGTATTAAAGGGAAAGAGGGGGGGGGTAAGTGAATTATTCAGGGGAAAGCGCCAAGCCATTGCGATTATATAGCCCTGGGAAGGGGTCAGGATAAGGATTTGGGATGGGACGGGGGGAAAGGAATGGTGTTCAACCACTTGTTGGACGGTCGGGGATTGAACGCCGAACTGCACGAAGCGACGGGGTGGGGGGGGGGGGAGGAATAGGTTAGATCACAGGGAGGTCAATTCGAGGTCAAGACTGTGAGGAATGAGGTCATATAAAGAGTATTACAACGGTACGAAATGTTTATATTAAACACTAAAATCAAGACAGCCGTGTTCACTAGTACAGCCTAACCTTCCTCACATATTAAACACTTCAGCTCTTATCGTATTATGTACACGATATATCTTAACGATATGTGGCATATAAGCGCTGCTGGTTATGATAGGCGATATATAATCAATATGTCTCATTATTTGGATTTTTATACAATATTTTGTTTATGATTTCCGATATTATACGATATTTTTAGGACATGCGATATTTTAATAATTAGCGATAATTATAGAACGTACGTTTTTTTCCATTAACATTATTGTCATGTTAAAATATAATTATATATGTGAGAAAATTATTTTGGGCAATAGGGTGATTTGATCTGGCATGCTGGTGATTCCTAGACACCTCCCTCAACCACTTGGGCACGACGGTAGAGCGACGGTCTCGCTTTATGCAGGTCGGCGTTCAATCCCCGACTGCCCAAGTGGTTGGGCACCATTCCTTTCCTCCGTCCCATTCCAAATCCTCATCCTGATCCCTTCCCAGCGCTATATAACCGTCATAGCTTGGCGCTTTCCCTGATAATTTCCCCTCCCTATATGACCAAGCCTCAACCCATTCGGCCATGATAGGACAGAGGTCAACCAACCTGAAACTCTACTGAATCCACTGGAATGCTCTGAAGGCTCAAACTAGTGCCCAACCAGGATTTTTATGGTCGGCCCGCCTACATTTCTGGCCTGCAGGTAATGGCGGGCTAACTGTACAAATCCTGGTTGGGCACAAGTTCGGGCCTCGAGAACTTCCTGGTGAATTCAGTAGAGTTCCAGGTAGGGTTTTGTCCCATCATGGCCTAATGGGTTGAGGCAGGTGTGTGGTAATCACCAGAACGCCGACGGTTCAAGTCTCCCCCATTGCCAAATTATTTTCTCATTCATATATCACATCACTGAGATTTCTTTGTCGTATATTATATATATATATATATATATATATATATATATATATATATATATATGTCGTACCTAGTAGCCAGAACGCACTTCTCAGCCTACTATGCAAGGCCCGATTTGCCTAATAAGCCAAGTTTTCATGAACTAATTGTTTTTCGACTACCTAACCTTCCTAACCTAACCTAACCTAACTTTTTCAGCTACCTAACCTAACCTAACCTATAAAGATAGGTTAGGTTAGGTTAGGTAGGGTTGGTTAGGTTCGGTCATATATCTACGTTAATTTTAACTCCAATAAAAAAAAATTGACCTCATACATAATGAAATGGGTAGCTTTATCATTTCATAAGAAAAAAATAGAGAAATATATTAATTCATGAAAACTTGGCTTATTAGGCAAATCGGGCCTTGCATAGTAGGCTGAGAAGTGCGTTCTGGCTACTAGGTACGACATATATATATATATATATATATATATATATATATATATATATATATATATATATATATATATATATACAACTTTAGAACACTTTCCCATCAGGAGATTCGAACCCTATCCAGTACAGAAGCCTTACAGCAACTGGCATAACTGGTACGTCTTTAACCCACTGCATCAAACTCAGTCTGAGTTTGGTGCATAGTGATTTCCAGAGTCTCGTGGGGGGGGGCGTCGATCCCTTTACCCCTTTCAAAGGACATTAGCCTGCCAACGCCCTTCACAATCTCTTGTGCAATTTAGGTGTTGATAGCTGGTAAGACAGTACACTCTGCCAGCTGGCAACACCAGACGGATCACAGAGCATGCTGCTCCACCCATCATGGCGAACATGGGTGGTTTGGTTGTTGTTGTTGTTGTTTAAGATTTGCTACTTGGAACAAAAAGTTCCAAGTAGCACGGGCTATGGTGAGCCCGTTGTGGACTTATCTGGCACTGGAGCGGGGCTGTGAGTAGTTCGGGAGGTTTGGTAAGGTGCAATGAACTTATTGGCCCATAAGTGAGGTGCTTCACCGTCACCTCATCCTCGGCTGTGTATCCAGCAGCAGGCAACTTTGTAAGCCTTGCGGGCTCCGTGCCACCTCTTGGCTGGCTTGATCTTCATCAATCAATCTTTGTAACCCCCCCCCCCCTCCAGCACATCTCCTGTGTCAGGTGAGTACTACGGGCTCACCATCTTCTTGAGATCTTGAGGTTATCTTGAGATGATGGGGTTTTTTAGTGTCCCCGCGGCCCGGTCCTCCACCAGGCCTCCACCCCCAAGAAGCAGCCCGTGACAGCTGACTAGCACCCAGGTACCTATTTTACTGCTAGGTTAGAGGGGCATAGGGTGAAAGAAACTCTGCCCATTGTTTCTCGCCGGCCCCTGGGATCGAACCCAGGACCACAGGATCACAAGTCCAGCGTGCTGTCCGCTCGGCCGACCGGCTCCCTAGCCCGTGCTGCTTACAACGTCTTGTTGCGAGTAGTTGCATATAGAAAAAACCACTTTGTAGCCTTTCCAACTCTGCCTTTGATAATGTTAACAAGATTTAACATTAACACTTCTTAACGTCAGGTCATATAAAATCGTAATTAAATTTACTTTTGAAGTGTTAATTTTTCAACTTTCTTCTCCGGTGAAGAGATCCGGAAGATCATTTTCCTTGATAATGTGTTCGAAAAGGTTCGGATTTTTTTTAGTTCCACTTTCCGAGTGGATACAACCGGCCCGCGTGTGTTATGTGAATATTCCTACATGTGTAATAATGTACATAATTGTTTACTACATGTGATGACGTCACAGGCTCCTGACCCCGAGGGGGGGGGGGAGGGGAGGGGAGGGGTGCATAATACACGCTCCCTATCTATTTTGAGATTAATTAGGATAAAAATAGACAGTATGAGCGTATCGCTTATCCGATAATTACACAAATAATGGACGTTTCTCAAGCCGTTTATAACCAGTTAATGGATTATCTAATTATTAGTTTCTTTTTACCGTTTCATTTATGAGAACGACAGACACACAGACGGATATAGAGACTGTCCGTGTCTGTAACAGAATAAATCCGTCCTTTCACCTAATTACGTAACATTCTGCACGGAATCCACCAATTCGTAACTAATACGACGTGTTAGTAAAACTATTGACGTTTTCGGATTGGGATGTGAGGTTTTCATGCGTGGCAGGTTGGGCAAAACAGTTGCATTTTGTACGGAGAGGCAGTCAAGGTGTCCGAGTTCAATACTGCAAGTAAGACTTAAGGCTGATGAGTCTTAAGGACGCCTTAACGTTGACGCTCCCGAGGTGCACAGTGGGCTACGTTCTCAACTCTCACTCAAGGGATCCCCGGAATATAATCTTGGGGCGAGACAGAAACGATTGGGCATGTTTCCTTTCACCTGAGGCCAGTGTTTACCTAGCAGTAGAAGCTGGGAAATATAAAGTGACAGTCCCGCTCCTGTGGCAGGTAAGTCCACTACGGGATCACCATAGCCCGTGATACTTGGCCCGCTCCTGTGGCAGGTAAGTCCACAACGGGATCACCATAGCCCGTGCTACTTGGCCCGCTCCTGTGGCAGGTAAGTCCACTACGGGATCACCATAGCCCATGCTACTTGGCCCGCTCCTGTGGCAGGTAAGTTCACAACGGGATCATCATAACCCGTGCTACTTGGCCCGCTCCTGTGTCAGGTAAGTCCACTACGGGATCACCATAGCCCGTGCTACTTGGCCCGCTCCTGTGGCAGGTAAGTCCACTACGGGATCACCATAGCCCGTGCTACTTGGCCCGCTCCTGTGCCAGGTAAGTCCACTACGGGATCACCATAGCCCGTGCTACTTGGCCCGCTCCTGTGCCAGGTAAGTCCACTACGGGATCACCATAGCCCGTGCTACTTGCCCCGCTCCTGTGTGAGGTAAGTCCACTACGGGATCACCATAGCCCGTGCTACTTGCAACTTCTTGTTCCGAGTAGCTGAATCTAAAACAACAACAACAACAGCTGGGATATTGTTGAGAGGATTGTATCCACAGGAAGGTTTCAGTGCCCTCCTTACGGGGCTATTCATGCCCGTGCCACCTCTGGGGTCTCTTGGTCTTCATCAATCAATCAATCAGAGCCATTTCCCGCCCGTGCCCTGAAGATGGTAATTATGTGACCCTCAGCGGAACCCAACCCTGGCGTCCCCTTCCGAGGACCGTATTGGAATGAATGACTCTCACTCACTCTCACACGCGAGTGAGAGTCTAATATCCGGTATTTCTCAGGCCAGGCGGCAACTTTAATGAGTTTGAGAGAGTTATAGCCACACACAACTTTGTGTGTGTGTGTGTGTGTGTGTGTGTGTGTGTGTGTGTGTGTGTGTGTGTGTGTGTGTGTGTGTGTGTGTGTGTGTTTAGTTGCGAGTGTGTGTGTGTGTGTGTTTAGTTGCATGTGCGTGTGTGTGTGTGTGTGTGTGTGTGTGTGTGTGTGTGTGTGTGTGTGTGTGTGTGTGTGTGTGTGTGTGTGTGTGTTTAGTTGCGAGTGTGTGTGTGTGTGTGTTTAGTTGCATGTGCGTGTGTGCGTGTGTGTGTGTGTGTGTGTGTGTGTGTGTGTGTGTGTGTGTGTGTGTGTGTGTGTGTGTGTGTGTGTGTGTGTGTGTGTGTGTGTGTGTGTGTATTTAGTTGCGTGTGTGTGTGTGCGTGTGTGTGTGTTTAGTTGCGTGTGTGTGTTTGTATTTACTATTTGTGCCTACAAGACCTAGCCTGTTAGTTCTTGGGTCCCGCCTTTCTAACCATCGGGTGTGTAATGTCCTGATACCCAACCTGTTTTTCTTCAATCTACATATTTTTCACATAAACACACCTCACAAGTCAGCGAGTGACCGCAGGCGTCCCTCACAAGTCAGCGAGTGACCCCAGGCGCCCCTCACAAGTCAGCGAGTGACCGCAGGCGTCCCTCACAAGTCAGCGAGTGACCCCAGGCGCCCCTCACAAGTCAGCGAGTGACCGCAGGCGTCCCTCACAAGTCAGCGAGTGACCGCAGGCGTCCCTCACAAGTCAGCGAGTGACCACAGGCGTCCCTCACAAGTCAGCGAGTGACCGCAGGCGTCCCTCACAAGTCAGTGAGTGACCGCAGGCGTCCCTCACAAGTCAGCGAGTGACCGCAGGCGTCCCTCACAAGTCAGTGAGTGACCGCAGGCGTCCCTCACAAGTCAGCGAGTGACCGCAGGCGCCCCTCACAAGTCAGCGAGTGACCCCAGGCGCCCCTCACAAGTCAGCGAGTGACCGCAGGCGTCCCTCACAAGTCAGCGAGTGACCGCAGGCCCCTCACACGTCAATGAGTGACCACAGGCGCCTCACAAGGCCCACAGACGTACATCAATTTGCCCCGAGCCGGGTTTATAATTAAAACCGGTAACCGGACATAAACCTGGTCATAAGCTTGGCCATAATAGGGACAAAGGTCCTTCATAACTCTGGACATAACACGGACAAAACCCTGGTCGTAATAAGTGTTGCCGTGATGGTGTCCGATAGATTTACATACGTTCCCCCTCACATAGAGGGCTGGTTGTAAATACTTCAGGCCGAAACAGTGCTGGGAAATGCTCGTAAATCAAGCTCGAAATTAGCTGGACACAAGGTATGATATGACCAGGGACCAGCAGGCACCGCTGGACACAAGGCATGATATGACCAGAGACCAGCAGGTACCGCCGGACACAAACCATAATAGGACCATGCAGAGACCAGCAGGTACCGCTGGACACAAACCATAATAGGACCAGAGACCAGCAGGCACCGCTGGACACAAGGTATGATATGACCAGAGACCAGCAGGTACCGCCGGACACAAACCATAATATGACCAGAGACCAGCAGGCACCGCTGGACACAAGATATGATATGACCAGAGACCAGCAGGTACCGCCAGACACAAACCATAATAGGACCAGAGACCAGCAGGTACCGCCGGACACAAGGTATGATATGACCAGGGACCAGCAGGCACCGCTGGACACAAGGTATGATATGACCAGAGACCAGCAGGTACCGCCGGACACAAACCATAATAGGACCAGAGACCAGCAGGTACCGCCGGACACAAACCATAATAGGACCAGAGACCAGCAGGTACCGCCGGACACAAACCATAATATGACCAGAGACCAGCAGGCACCGCTGGACACAAGGTATGATATGACCAGAGACCAGCAGGTACCGCCGGACACAAGCCATAATATGACCAGAGACCAGCAGGTACCGCCGGACACAAACCATAATAGGACCAGAGACCAGCAGGTACCGCTGGACACAAACCATAATATGACCAGAGACCAGCCCGTCTCGTCCTAAACACAGATCAACTACGTCAAGAGGTGTGACCCTCCTTCTGGCGCTCAGGAAAGTAACTCTTCCAGGAAATAAACATGTGAAAGAAGGTTTCTGTGCATCAGATCATCAACTTTAAGCACTGAGGGACGAGGAGGAGTCCAAACCAGAGCGGCAGGGGGGGGGGGGATCAGGAGAGGGAGAGAGAGAGAATGGGAGAGGACAGAGAGAATGAGGGGAAAGAGCAAGACGGAAGGAGGAGAGGAATGACGGGGAACTAGTTATGAGAAGAAGAGAAACAGGTGACAGTGATGAGCCTGGTGGGCGGGGCAAGAGGAAGAGAAGCAGTATCTTAATTGGATAGACTTTCACACGGTAGAAATACGTGGTGTACTTACCTAGTTGTATTTAGCTAGTTGTGCTTGCGGGGGGGTTGAGCTGTTGGCTCTTTAGTCCCCGCTCCTGAACCGTCAGTCAACAGGTGTACAGATTCCTGAGCCTACTGGGCTCTATCATATCTACATTTCAAACTGTGTATGGAGTCAGCCTCCACCACATCACTGCCTAATGCATTCCACCTGTTAACTACTCTGACACTGAAAAAGTTATTTCTAACGTCTCTGTGGCTCATGTGGGTACTCAGTTTCCACCTGTGTCCCCTTGTTCGTGTTCCTCCAGTGTTAAAGAGGTGGAATAACCGCTTCACCGGTTGAGAGGCGGGACCGAACAACCAAAGCTCAACCCCCGCAAGAACAACTAGGTGAGTACATCCCCAGGAAGCAACCCTGAGCAGCCGTCTACGCCCTAAGTACCTATTAACTGCTAGGTGAACAGGCGCATCAAGGGGAACGAAACTCACACTCAAACTTATTCTGTGTGTGTGTGTTTACTTATTTATGCCTGCAGAATCGAGCTGTTAGCTCTTGGACCCCGACTTTCCAACCACCGATGAACTGACTCCCAACCTATTTTCTCTATCAGACCAACTACATATATTTCTCTCTCTCACATAAACATCCTCAGAACGCAGCCCGTAGCAGCTGTAACTCCCAGGTAGCTATTCTCAGCTAGGTAAACAGAAGCATCAGGTGAATGAAACTCTGCCTTATTATGAATCGCGAACTGTGACCACTCGGCCGTGAATGTATTCGTGTATCTGTTGCTCTGACCTAATTGTGCCTGCAGGGCAGAGCTTTAGCTCTTGGAAACTGCCTTGTCAACTGCCGGATGTTAAATACAAAAGCTTCTGAGCGCACCTGATTAATATCGATTAAAATCGATTAATATGAAACGATTGGGTGTCATTAGTTTTAACAACCTCCTCCTGGGGATCAATCCGTCTCCTTGTTACACTTGTACTGATAGTCGTTTCTTCGTCTCTTTAACAATGCCTCGAAATATTTTACATATCGTGATCATGTTTCCTCTAACCTTATCTTTTATCACATAGCGCTCTGATTGCACTCCTTTTACTGATTTCTGCAAGACAATTGTTACTGTGGGCCTTGAGAGATAACTTTGCCACTCTGCTTCATTCTAGAAACTTTCCTTCACCCGCATGCGGAAGCGACTTTCCTTTCAAAGTGGACTAGAGTTATGGTCTTCTTTTCCATGTTCCCACTCTCGTTACTTTACATTTACCGTGGTTGAAGTCGAGGGGCCATTCTCTCACCGGCCCAGTATACAGACGGTGAGTCTGCATACTCTGCAAAACGTAGAAATTACGACGTTTCGGTCCGTCCTGGACCATTACCAAGCCATGTATTGGACTTGATAATCCCTGGAAACACAAACCGAAACTGTCTCTATTTTCCGCTTGTTACAACTTGTAATAAAGTTGTTACATCTTGGCTTAACGTGTTTATGACGTATTAGAACGTTGTTACAATTTGCTATATTGGTTGTTATAACTGGTTAGGTGGTGTTAAAACTTGTTCGAACGTTTTACCAACGTCGTAGTTTTGGTATGTGTTTGGCGGGGATGGACCGAATCGTTGAATTTCTCCAATGTTACCAATGAGTGTCTGTATCCAGTCTGATAGGTACTTCTTTATCGCCATCATATTAAAGCAAATCAACAAACCCAAATAGGAACTAATGCCTCGTATGGGCCAACAGGCCTCTGCACTTTCATCGATTCTTAGGGTCTTAAAGTTATATGAAATGAAGAGTGACGATGTTTCGGTCCGTCCTCGACAATTATCAGGTCGAAACTGAGTAAGTAATGGGGAGGACGTCATTATAAGGCAGGGGCAAGATTCACGAAGCAGTTACGCGAGCACTTACGAACCTGTCCATCTTTTCTCAATCTTTGGCGGCTTTGTTTACAATTATTAAACAGTTAAGGAGCTCCGAAGCACCAGGAGGCTGTTTATAACAATAACAACAGTTGATTGGCAAGTTTTCATGCTTGTAAACTGTTTAATAAATGTAACCAAAGCCGTCAAAGATTGAAGAAAGATGTACACGTTCGTGTACATCTTTCGTGACGTAAATGTTCGTTTACATCGTGTGCTTCGTAACTGTACGAAGCAGTTACGCACGCACTTACGTACTTGCGTAACTGCTTCGTGAATCTGGCCCCATGACAGTGGTCAAGAGCGAGGACCCGAGTTCAAGGCAGCTCTCACTATCAGGTGAAAGGAGAAACGAAATAAATATAATAGACAGAGAAGGAAAATAAATATGAAAAGTAAATAAAAGATAAGCAAAAAATATTAGCATTCAATTAGACACGAATAGATAGGGAGGGAATAGATAGATATGGAGAGAACAGAGGAACAGATATCTGGAGAGAACAGAGGAACAGATATATGGAGAGAACACAGGAACAGATATATGGAGAGAACACATGAACAGATATATGGAGAGAACACAGGAACAGATATCTGGAGATAATAGATTAACCTCGTTAATGTGACCTATTCTCTGCATATGAAAACAAATTAGGCCGAATTAATTTAATAATTACGTTATCAAGTACCTGCATATATACATTATATAAATATAATACCAAATGAGAGTAAATTCCGACCAATCAAAATTGTAGGTAAATATATATATATATATATATATATATATATATATATATATATATATATATATATATATATATATATATATATATATATATATATATATATATATATACACTCGATGTAAAAGTTGCAGCTTAGTGCAGTAGTTACGTACATTAGTGGAGCAGTTACGTACATTAGTGGAGCAGTAACGTACATTAGTGGAGCAGTTACGTACATTAGTGGAGCAGTTACGTACATTAGTGGAGCAGTTATGCACATTAGTGGAGCAGATACGTACATTAGTGGAGTAGTTACGTACAATAGTGGAGCAGTTACGTACAATAGGGGAGCAGTTACGTACATTACTGGAGCAGATACGTACATTAGTGCAGTAGTTACGTACATTAGTGGAGTAGTTACGTACATTAGTAGAGTAGTTACGTTCATTAGTGCAGTAGTTACGTACATTAGTGTGGTGGTTACGTACATTGGTGCAGTAGTTACGTACATTAGTGCAGTAGTTACGTACATTAGTGTGGTGGTTACGTACATTGGTGCAGTAGTTACGTACATTAGTGCAGTAGTTACGTACATTAGTGGAGTAGTTACGTACATTAGTGGAGTAGTTACGTTCATTAGTGCAGTAGTTACGTACATTAGTGCGGTAGTTACGTTCATTAGTGCAGTAGTTACGTACATTAGTGCAGTAGTTACGTACATTAGTGCAGTAGTTACGTACATTAGTGCAGTAGTTACGTACATTAGTGCAGTAGTTACGTTCATTAGTGCAGTAGTTACGTACATTAGTGCAGTAGTTACGTTCATTAGTGCAGTAGTTACGTACATTAGTGTGGTGGTTACATACATTAGTGCAGTAGTTACGTACATTAGTGTGGTGGTTACGTACATTGGTGCAGTAGTTACGTACATTAGTGCGGTAGTTACGTTCATTAGTGCAGTAGTTACGTACATTAGTGCAGTAGTTACGTACATTAGTGGAGTAGTTACGTACATTAGTACAGTAGTTACGTTCATTAGTGCAGTAGTTACGTACATTAGTGGAGTAGTTACGTACATTAGTGCAATAGTTACGTTCATTAGTGCAGTAGTTACGTACATTAGTGGAGTAGTTAGGTTCATTAGTGGAGTAGTTACGTACATTAGTGGAGTAGTTACCTACATTAGTGTAGTAGTTACGTACATAAGTGCAATAGTTACGTTCATTAGTGCAGTAGTTACGTACATTAGTGGAGTAGTTATGTACGTTAGTGGAGTAGTTATGTACGTTAGTGGAGTAGTTACGTATATTGGCAGAGGAGTTACGTTCGCCCGTGCTGGCCATCGGGACCAGCCAGCACACACAATATCCTCACAACTTGTAGCTTAGAGCCGGAGTGGAGCTTTTTACTGGAGTGTAAACATCATTCCGTCGAGTGCTTGCGCCACCTAGGCGGCTGCACTCCGCTCTACTCTACTCTGGTCTACTCTATTCTACTTTGCTCTACGTAGGTAGCGTGCACGTGAGTGTCCGTGCTGGTGAGTGTGTACGTGTCTGTGTCAGTGACTGCCCGCTGTGTTCTGCATAATGTAACTGATAGATCTATGTGTTGGAATTTTTTTTTTTGCGTGTTCTTGTTGTTGTTGATGTGAGGAGGGAGACATTATCATGCTGACTTATCCTCTCTCTCTCTCCCCCCCCCCCCACTCTGTCCTCCACTTGGGCTGGACGGTAGAGCGTCGGTCGCGCGTCATGCAGGTCGGCGTTCAATCCCCGACCATCCACAAGTGCTTGGGCACCATTCCTTCCCTTCGTCCCATCCCAAATTCTTATACTGATCCTTTCCAAATGCTAATATAGTGGTAATGCTTGGCGCTTTCCGCTGATAGTTTCCCTTCCTTCCTGAAGAGATTTACATAATCTAGTGTTGGTTATCTTGAGGTTATCTTGAGGTTATCTTGAGGTTATCTTGAGGTTATCTTCAGGTCATCTTGAGGTTATCTTGAGATGATTTCGGGGCTTTTTAGTGTCCCCGCGGCCCGGTCCTCGACCAGGCCTCCACCCCCAGGAAGCAGCCCGTGACAGCTGACTAACACCCAGGTACCTATTTTACTGCTAGGTAACAGGGGCATAGGGTGAAAGAAACTCTGCCCAATGTTTCTCGCCGGCGCCTGGGATTGAACCCAGGATCACAAGTCCAGCGTGCTGTCCGCTCGGCCGACCGGCTCCCTGGTCATAGTTTCCTGTTCAGGTTCTTGAAGTTCACACGAATGGTCGACAAAATCGTCTATACTCACCTAGTTGTGTTTGCGGGGGTTGAGCTCTGGCTCTTTGGTCCCGCCTCTCAACTGTCAACAACTGGTGTACAGGTTCCTGAGCCTATTGGGCTCTATCATATCTACACTTGAAGCTGTGTATTGAGTCAGCCTCCACCACATCACTAATGATGTTGATGTTTGTGTGTATGAAATATGCCGCTGATGTTTGTGCGTCAATGTGCTAACAAGCCCGGGGTAGTGTTCGGTCAACGTCTCCGGCCTCGTCTTGCACTGCTCCTCAAGACGTCTTGCCCTTCTTAGTCTTGTGCTAATCGCCCCTGGCCCTCGTGGTGTGCTCCGAGGCCTTCTAGCGTGTCCATCATGGCCATTACACGCTGTAACACTTCTCTGTTCTGGTGAGTTAATACTTCTCTTCCTCTGCAAGATTAGCCAATCAGAATCATAGTTCCTCACTTAGGCCACGACGTATGTAATTTCTATTTTCGGAAACAGGAAGTTTGTCTTGGTCGGCCTCCCCCTCCCTTCCTACATAGGCCAACTACTGACTTTGCCCGGAATGCATCCCACAACAATTTCCTAAATCCCGGGTTCCTGTTTTACCGCTAGGTAAACAGAAACATCAGGTGAAAGGACACGAGTCCAACCGTTTCATTAAACTCATCCTAACAGTAATTCAACCGTTACTCCCCTCAATTCTGACCAGTGATCTCTCATTACTTCCCTCTGACTCCTGTCTGCTAGGTGCTCTCCCGCCCAGCTCACCAGGGTTCGAGCCAACAGCTGGATCATCAGGGTTGCACAGGAGCAGTCCTGTAAGTTGAATAATGTTGAGGGCTTTCTGGTAGTCCTGGAAGGGGGCAGCTAACCTCGCCTTGATCATTGACCTCTTATAATAAAACTTAATTTGGGTCGTCAGATAAGATTTCCCAAGACTCCATGTCGCCACACACTTACCTAATTTATCCATTATATGTTTCCCAATATAGCTCCATTGCCTCAAATCATCTTGAGGTAATGGAGGAAGTTGAAGCAGCGTTCTGGTGGGTCTCAGACACCTTCACCTTCTCTAATCCTTCAAGTTGCTCCTCTGCCTCCTCTAATCCTTCAAGTTGCTCCTCTGCCCCCTCTAATCCTTCAAGTTGCTGCTCTGCCTCCTCTAATCCTTCAAGTTGCTCCTCTGCCTCCTCTAATCCTTCAAGTTGCTCCTCTGCCTCCTCTAATCCTTCAACACAACTGTTCAACACCTGTACCAGTAAGGGGCGAGACTCAGGTGTGTGAAGCGTTGGTATAAATGGTTGCTGGAGCAGCTCCAGGTTTTGTTAGAAGTGGGCGCCTGGAAGACTACTGCTGTGGGGCACAACAGTCACTGTACGTGTGTACGTGTGCACGTGTGTACGTGTGCACGTGTGTACGTGTGTACGTGTGTACGTGTGTACGTGTGTACGTGTGCACGTGTGTACGTGTGTACGTGTGTACGTGTGTACGTGTGTACGTGTGTACGTCTGTACGTGTGTACGTGTGTACGTGTGTACGTGTGTACGTGCGCACGTGTGTACGTGTGTACGTGTGTACGTGTGCACGTGTGTGAACGTACACCACTTGCAGGGGTATAAATCGAGTAGCCACTTCTCGCTCTGACTCAGCATATCCTCTGAAACTTCTATCATTTTTGTAACATTTTTATAATATAACCTTTACACCATCACTGTCTTCCTCCTCCTCCTGTTCCACCTTTTCCTCATCTACCGTCCCGTCCTCCCTCCTGTTCCTCATGCCCCACCTCATGGTCGTCTGAGGTTGGAGCAAATCAATAATGGCCACCAGAGGGCGGGCGCCGCCGGGGACCTCCTCCTCCGCACAGTTCGTGGAGCTCCGGCCCGAGTTATCCTTCTTGGGGAACATTTTAACGTTATTTTCGAGAGGTTTTGGGTTGAGGGGTTGGGTTGGGGTGGGGGGGGGGTGGTGAGGCTGCTTGAGTTCGCTGACCTGTCTCTGGAGCTGCCAGAGAGGGGGGCGGCAGGATATGCTGTTTTTGCTAGAGGCAAGATATGTTGTTTTTGCTAGAGGCAGGATATGCTGTTTTTGCTAGAGGCAGGATATGCTGTTTTGCTAGAGGCAGGATGTGTTGTTTTTGCTAGAGGCAGGATATGCTGTTTTGCTAGAGGCAGGATATGCTGTTTTTGCTAGAGGCAGGATGTGTTGTTTTTGCTAGAGGCAGGATATGCTGTTTTGCTAGAGGCAGGATATGCTGTTTTGCTAGAGGCAGGATGTGTTGTTTTTGCTAGAGGCAGGATATGCTGTTTTGCTAGAGGCAGGATGTGTTGTTTTTGCTAGAGGCAGGATGTGTTGTTTTTGCTAGAGGCAGGATATGCTGTTTTGCTAGAGGCAGGATATGCTGTTTTTGCTAGAGGCAGGATATGCTGTTTTGCTAGAGGCAGGATGTGTTGTTTTTGCTAGAGGCAGGATATGCTGTTTTGCTAGAGGCAGGATGTGTTGTTTTTGCTAGAGGCAGGATATGCTGTTTTGCTAGAGGCAGGATATGCTGTTTTGCTAGAGGCAGGATGTGTTGTTTTTGCTAGAGGCAGGATGTGTTGTTTTTGCTAGAGGCAGGATATGCTGTTTTTGCTAGAGGCAGGATATGCTGTTTTGCTAGAGGCAGGATGTGTTGTTTTTGCTAGAGGCAGGATATGCTGTTTTGCTAGAGGCAGGATATGCTGTTTTTGCTAGAGGCAGGATATGCTGTTTTTGCTAGAGGCAGGATACGTTGTTTTGCTAGAGGCAGGATATGTTGTTTTTGCTAGAGGCAGGATATGCTGTTTTTGCTAGAGGCAGGATATGCTGTTTTTGCTAGAGGCAGGATATATTGTTTTTGCTAGAGGCAGGATATGCTGTTTTTGCTAGAGGCAGGATATGCTGTTTTGCTAGAGGCAGGATATGCTGTTTTGCTAGAGGCAGGATATGTTGTTTTGCTAGAGGCAGGATATGCTGTTTTGCTAGAGGCAGGATATGTTGTTTTGCTAGAGGCAGGATATGCTGTTTTGCTAGAGGCAGGATATGCTGTTTTTGCTAGAGGCAGGATATGCTGTTTTGCTAGAGGCAGGATATGCTGTTTTGCTAGAGGCAGGATATGTTGTTTTTGCTAGAGGCAGGATATGCTGTTTTTGCTAGAGGCAGGATATGCTGTTTTTGCTAGAGGCAGGATATGCTGTTTTTGCTAGAGGCAGGATATGCTGTTTTTGCTAGAGGCAGGATATGCTGTTTTTGCTAGAGGCAGGATATGCTGTTTTTGCTAGAGGCAGGATATGCTGTTATGGGGTATGATATACTCTCCCACATATTAACTATACGGTTATCTTCACTTGGTTTTCCTACCATTATATGAGGCGGTTCCTGATACATTGAGCTACAGGTGATTGTACGGGTTTTTGATTGGGGGGGGGGGGAGCAAGGGATGGGTGGGCTCCCGTCTATGCTGTCAGGTGACGTTACCTAGGAGTCGTTACTTGGTCTAATAAGGTTCCTTACGGGTAGTTCTGAGAGCAGACAAGATGTTTTAAGGCGGGAACGACCAAACTGCTTTACCCTGTCCTAACTGTTGACTGTATATGTTTGCTTGAATATGACAAACATAGTCCTAAATATTTGACTGAAATTGGTTAGCTAGTATACACCTGTTTACGTCATCATAGTTGACTAGTTTGCTAGAACTAGCTACGACAGTGAAGGAACCCGAATATTAGTGACCGGAATATATGTATTAAGTCACTCTATTGGAAACTGTAGCGAAGCGATTCTTAACCCCTTTTACGATTCCAGAACCACAGTGTATTGACCGGACGGACCCTCTAACCCCTTTGCCAGGCTGCCGAAATCATCAGTCATCATCACAAGTACTATTACCTACCCAGTATGACTTTGAGAGAAGTCAATAAAGTGTGAAAATCATCCTCATCATTAATCCCATTGAGCGTCATCACTGCTCGTCACAGATATTCACAATTATATATATATTATAAGATAATTATAAGATATTGATAATTATAAGATATTATAAGATATAATTATAAAAAATAAATATAATTAATAATATAATTCAGTGTGTCGGGGGGACAGGAAGCCAGAGTGTATTCATACAAAGGAAACCTCTTCACATATTAAAAGCTCCCTAAATAAATTTAAATATTCCTTAACAGCACATGTACACAAATTTCAATTCCCAGTGTCGTAAAAGTCCAAGCCTCCTCCTCCAAGATATGAGGATGATCGAACCCTGGCAATTCGAACAGCCACACTCGAACCACCTGGATAGTTATGTACCTATATGTACTTACCTAATTGCCTAATTGTACTTACCTAATTGTGCTTGCGGGGGTTGAGCTCTGGCTCTTTGGTTGCGCCTCTCAACCGTCAATCAACTGGTGGACAGGGTCCTGAGCCTACTGGGCTCTATCATATTTTCACTTGAAGCTGTGTATGGTGTCAGCCTCCACTACATCACTGCCTAATGCATTTCATTTCAATACTACTCTGACACTGACAAAAAAATCTAACGTCTCTATGGCTCATTTGGACACTCAATTTCTACCTGTGTCCCCTAGTGCGTGTGCTCCTTGTGGTAAATAGCCTGTCTTTATCTTCCTTATCAATTCCTCTGAGAATCTTGTGTATGGTGATCATGTCCGCTCTAACTCTTATGTCTCCCAGTGACGTGAAGTTTAATTCCGTAGTCTCTCCTCGTAGCTCATACCTCTCAGTTCGGGTACTAGTCTGGTGGCAAACTTTTGAACCTTTTCCAGTTTAGTCTTATGCTTGACTAGATATGGACTCCATGCTGGAGCCGCATACTCCAGGATTGGTCTGACATATATGGTATACAAAATTCTGAAAGATTCCTTACACAAGTTTCTAAAGGCCGTTCCTATGTTAGCCAACCTGGCAAATGCTGCTGATGTTATCCTCTTGATATGAGGTTCAGGGGACAGGTCTGGCGTGATATCAACCCCCAGGTCTTTCTCTCTCTCTGACTCTTGAAGTATTTCATCTCCCAAAGGATACCTTGTATCTGGTCTCCTGCTTCCTACCCCTATTTTCATTACATTGCATTTGCATGTGTGATGGTCTGAAAGTATACTACGGTTCCAATAATAGTCTACTTGTAGACTGGTAACTGAACCTTTGTCTTAAACATATCATATGATAGGAAATTCTAGGGGGACAGTTTTCAATTTTTTTTAACTAGCCTAAGCTAACCTAATCTTAATCTATCCATGGATAGAGAGTAGACAATAGCAGAAATTACTTAGTGACTGAGAAATGACAACCAGGAGGGTACAGCCCCCCCCCTCACCCCCCCCCCCCTCGAGGACAGGTTGCCCAAGCTGTACTCATGCTTGACAGAAGACAGTCATCTTTTTATTTTAAGACAGGCACCCCAAAGCTGTCTACCTTACCCCAGCTAGTCACAAAGTAGAGCCATTCAACTTTCATCACGAAAGTTGAGCCTGAAAGCACCAATCCGTAACTTTGTGCAGCAAGTACACGCAAAGTACCAATGCAATTCTCTTGAGGTAAACTTAAAAAATATATATATCCCAACTTTCTTCGGTTAGAAAATAAGAGCAATCCAACTCCCTCCAGGCAGACACAAAGCAACAAGCCATGACACCCAACCCACACACACACACACACGCACACACCCACACACACACACCCACACACACACACACACACACACACACACACACACACGTCTTACAATGCAGGAAGTGAAGACGTTTCGGTCCTTCATGCACCACTGATCAAGACGTGCCCAAGACGGGGCCGAAACGTCGCCAACCTTCCTTAATTTTCAAATGTGCTCGGTGGATATGATAACTAGTTCCCAGTCGAGCTATTGTGACTTAATACTGTTAACCATCCACCTTCCCCCCCCCCCCCACCCGGGGGAGCCGAAGCATCCATCTTTAACTCACTTCAGATCCGTCACAAAGGTTATCTATCGTCACAAAGGTTATCTATCTGATAGTGAAGATACAGGCATCGTCTACACAGGTCACACAATATCTTTTCTTCAGACTAAGCAACCTCACATGCTACTGATGGTTTGGGGTCGTTATATACCCTTGACCCCCTTCCTTCCTTCCTTGGGTCGCTACCCCTGACCCCCTGGGGTCACGACCCCTGACCCCACTGCCACTCATCTCGAATCGACTAGATGAGGGGGGGGGGTCAAAAGAGTCAGTGCTATTGGTTCCCGTAACGACGAGTTTAATGACCAAGTCCTTAATTGGTGTTAATTAAATCTGGGGTTTTGGCCCAGATTTAATTAATCTGACAGTCCTGACAGTCCTGACAGTCCTGACAGTCCTGACAGTCAGAATTATGTTCTCTCGTCAAGGTATTTAACACCGTTCGAGAACCTCAGAACCAGTACATCCGGACGACGGTCAGAACCAGTTCATCCGGACGACGGTCAGAACCGGTACATCCGGACGACGGTCAGAACCAGTTCA
The DNA here is from genome assembly GCF_040958095.1 of Procambarus clarkii. NCBI lineage: Eukaryota > Metazoa > Arthropoda > Malacostraca > Decapoda > Cambaridae > Procambarus > Procambarus clarkii. Next base: position 30,794,435 of record NC_091160.1, read on the forward strand.
TCCAGACGACGGTCAGAACCAGTACATCCGGACGACGGTCAGAACCGGTACATCCAGACGAAGGTCAGAACCAGTACATCCGGATGACGGTCAGAACCAGTACATCCGGACGACGGTCAGAACCAGTACATCCAGACGAAGGTCAGAACCAGTACATCCAGACGAAGGTCAGAACCAGTTCATCCGGACGACGGTCAGAACCAGTACATCCGGACGACGGTCAGAACCAGTACATCCGGACGACGGTCAGAACCAGTACATCCGGACGACGGTGAGAACCAGTTCATCCAGACGACGGTCAGAACCAGTACATCCGGACGACGGTCAGAACCAGTACATTCGGACGAAGGTCAGACCAGTACATCCGGACGACGGTCAGAACCAGTACATCCGGACGACGGTCAGAACCAGTACATCCGGACGACGGTCAGAACCAGTACATCCGGACGACGGTCAGAACCAGTACATCCGGACGACGGTCAGAACCAGTACATCCGGACGACGGTCAGAACCAGTACATCCGGACGACGGTCAGAACCAGTACATCCGGACGACGGTCAGAACCAGTACATCCGGACGAAGGTCAGAACCAGTACATCCGGACGACGGTCAGAACCAGTACATCCGGACGACGGTCAGAACCAGTACATCCGGACGACGGTGAGAACCAGTACATCCGGACGAAGGTCAGAACCAGTACATCCGGACGACGGTCAGAACCAGTACATCCGGACACCGGTCAGAACCAGTACATCCGGACGAAGGTCAGAACCAGTTCATCCGGACGACGGTCAGAACCAGTACATCCGGACGACGGTCAGAACCAGTACATCCGGACACCGGTCAGAACCAGTACATCCGGACGAAGGTCAGAACCAGTTCATCCGGACGACGGTCAGAACCAGTTCATCCGGACGACGGTCAGAACCAGTACATCCGGACGACGGTCAGAACCAGTACATCCGGACGAGAGGCGTGAGAAAAATCATAATTCGTTTAAGAGGTTTTAAACTATTCTTACAAGGGTCACAACTCACCCCTGGAGCACAATCTCTTACACTGGTCTACAACCATCCTACGTCTACAACTGTCTCACGAACGTGTAATTTACAACCCGTTCGTGATGCCCCGACAAGCATTCTATTGTGTCATTTACCAAGAAGGAATAATTCCTGTTATTTCGTAAATGAATAAAAAGAAAGAAAATAATTTGCTCATGCAACGAGGCGTTTACAATTTCAGAAATAAAAAATAGTGAAAATTTTCGTGAGATATATTTTCATTTTCTTGGTAATTATGACTCGTTCCCTTAAGTCAATTTTAATTTAGTCTTTTTTTTTTTAATAAGCTGTGTTTTGCCTGTTTTGTAAACTGTGTTGTTCCGTTTTCTTTTATAAACTTGGCATGTTGGTGGCTTTATTAAGGCGGTATTGAAAGGTCGTTAACTCTCCTTAACGAGCTTATTGGGGTCGAGCTCGGCTCCTGGCCCCGCCTCTGGAATGATTTCAGATCAATGCAATGGCTCTCGTTATCCCCCTCCCACGTGCCCCAACCACTTTGGCTGGACGGTATAGAGCGATGATCTCGCTTCATGCAGGTCGGCGTTCAATCCCCGACTGTCCAAATGGTTGGGCACCACTCCTTTATCACCCCCCCCCCCCGTCCCATTCCTAATCCCTATCCTGATCCCCTTACCAGTGCTATATAGTCGTAATGGCTTGGCGTTTTCTCCAGGTAGTTCGCTTCTCCCCTTCACCCCCACCCGTTCATCACACTTATCAATCAACGGAAGGTACTTACACATGAGTATTGTTTCACCTTGTATGTCGTGATCATGTCCTCTACTCCCCCCACTATTTCTCCTCCGACAATTTTTCCTCGCAGGTCCCTTCCAGGACCTGCAAGAGCCTCGTTCCGTATGTATTGACCTTTTTCTAATTTATATTTGTCATTTTTAATGAGAGGGTTCCATGCCGGTGACGCGTACTCCAGAGTGGGGCCACGGCATGAAGTTTTCACATTTTTTTCACAACTTGTTCGTCCTTATAATGAACATTATAATTATTATTGTTATTTCTTATTATAAGATATTGATAATATCAAATTATGTATTATAATTATTTATCTAAGCACTTCTATCCAATTATAAATAATCCTAGGGCTAATATAAGCAATATTATGCCTAATGTAGTACATATATGTACTATACGAGGGGGTAGGAGAGGTCATTACTCATTCCTCACTCATTACTCATCCCTCACACACTCGAGGCTCGCTAATGAACACCAGGGAGAGGTCATCACTCATACCTCACACTCAAAGACTTTCTGGAGCTTTGATTACACTTCTCCTCACACCCAATTATAAGTCCCTTCACACCCAATTAAAAACGCACTCCACACCTTAATTACAGCCAGGCGGAGCTGGAGCAGCAAGCTGGGGCTGAGCGAATTATAAAACCCATTACCGGCTCCATTCTTTAGATGAGAACAACAACGGATGACAAAGCCTTTATCTGGAGAAACGCTAAATATATATATATATATATATATATATATATATATATATATATATATATATATATATATATATATATATATATTATTAAATATGACCGAAAAAGTAAGATTAATAATTCTAACACGAATTTTCTCAATCCTTCGTACATTATGCTTCACTGTTGGAGGTAAATCAAAAATCACTTCTCCAAAATTCATTTTTATTTCTAGTCTGACGCGACACGGGCGCGTTTCGTAAAACTTATTACATTTTCAAAGACTTCACAAATACACAACTGATTAGAACTTGCGTTTCCCTGATTTTATATCTACATTTGAGTGAGGTGGGAAGGGTGATGTGGCATTACATTTGAGTGAGGTGGGAAGGATGATGTGGCATTAACACAAGACAGAACACTAGAGGATATTAATAGGGTATTAAAAGTATCAACACAAGACAGAACACGAAAAAATGGGTATTGAATAGAAGTGTTTGTAGAAAGCCTATTGGTCCATATTTCTTGATGCTTCTATATTGGAGCGGAGTCTTGAGGTGGGTAGAATATAGTGGTGCAATAATTGGCTGTTGATTGCTGGTGTTGACTTCTTGATGTGTAGTGCCTCGCAAACGTCAAGCCGCCTGCTGTCGCTGTATCTATCGATGATTTCTGTGTTGTTTACTAGGATTTCTCTGGCGATGGTTTGGTTATGGGAAGAGATTATATGTTCCTTAATGGAGCCCTGTTGTTTATGCATCGTTAAACGCCTAAAAAGAGATGTTGTTGTCTTGCCTATATACTGGGTTTTTTGGAGCTTACAGTCCCCAAGTGGGCATTTGAAGGCATAGACGACGTTAGTCTCTTTTAAAGCGTTCTGTTTCGTGTCTGGAGAGTTTCTCATGAGTAGGCTGGCCGTTTTTCTGGTTTTATAGTAAATCGTCAGTTGTATCCTCTGATTTTTGTCTGTAGGGATAACGTTTCTATTAACAATATCTTTCAGGACCCTTTCCTCTGTTTTATGAGCTGTGGAAAAGAAGTTCCTGTAAAATAGTCTAATAGGGGGTATAGGTGTTGTGTTAGTTGTCTCTTCGGAGGTTGCATGGCTTTTCACTTTCCTTCTTATGATGTCTTCGATGAAACCATTGGAGAAGCCGTTATTGACTAGAACCTGCCTTACCCTACAGAGTTCTTCGTCGACTTGCTTCCATTCTGAGCTGTGGCTGAGAGCACGGTCGACGTATGCGTTAACAACACTCCTCTTGTACCTGTCAGGGCAGTCGCTGTTGGCATTTAGGCACATTCCTATGTTTGTTTCCTTTGTGTAGACTGCAGTGTGGAAACCTCCGCCTTTTTCCATGACTGTTACATCTAGAAAAGGCAGCTTCCCATCCTTTTCCGTCTCGTAAGTGAAACGCAGCACGGAACTCTGCTCAAATGCCTCCTTCAGCTCCTGCAGATGTCTGACATCAGGTACCTGTGTAAAAATGTCGTCAACATACCTGCAGTATATGGCCGGTTTCAAGTTCATGTCGACTAAGACTTTTTGCTCGATGGTACCCATGTAGAAGTTTGCAAACAGGACACCTAGGGGAGAACCCATGGCGACCCCATCTACTTGCTTATACATGTGCCCATCCGGGCTCAAGAAGGGTGCCTCTTTAGTACAAGCTTGGAGTAGTTTCCTCAGAATACTTTCTGGCATGTCAAGAGGAGTACAGGCTGGATCACGATACACTCTGTCGGCTATCATTCCGATTGTCTCGTCCACAGGTACGTTGGTGAACAGCGATTCTACGTCCAACGAGGCTCTTATCCCTGTGGCCCGTGCGCCCCGCAGTAAGTCCACAAATTCCTTTGGAGACTTCAGGCTGAAGGCGCAAGGAACATAAGGAGTCAGCAGGCCGTTGAGTCGCTTCGCCAATCTGTACGTGGGTGTGGGTATCTGGCTAATGATTGGCCGAAGTGGGTTTCCAGGCTTGTGCGTCTTGACATTTCCATACGCATATCCAGGTTTATATTCCCCAATGATCTTTGGCAGGTGGAGTCCGGATTTCTTGGCGTTCACAGTTTCGATCAGTTTGTTGACCTTTGCTTTTAATTCGGCTGTAGTGTCCTTCGTTACCCTTTGGAACTTAGTTTGGTCAGAGAGTATGATGTTCATTTTCGCCAGATATTCGTCTTTTTTAAGAATGACATATATTGGCGACTTGTCACCTCTCCTGACAACTATCTCCTTGTTCTCACGAAGGCTTTTAGCTGCCGCTCTAAGCTCGGGGGACAGTATGGTGCTTCTGTAGTTGCCTCGATTCTTTCCTCCTTCTGCAATAAGTTCTGCTTGTAAGGTATTTTTGGTAGTGACCTTTTGTGTCTCGAGGTCGAATATGTCGTCCAACAGAATTTCCAACTCCACTTTCCGGGCCATTTCACTCGGTCTGGACATAACATGGCAGTTTATGCCCAGATTTAGGAGAGTGACTTGGTCCTCAGTGAGGTTAATTCCTGCAAGGTTCAGGAAGCCATCTCTTGGTCGTGGAATTGCCATAGGTCCTCCATATAATGTTGTTAGTTTCTTGATAATCCTTGTTTCAGTGCTGAGGTGATGTTGGTCTGTGAGGATGTCGAGGTGTTGTTCAATGCGGGTACGGATACTATGGTCGATGTTGCTATTTCTCCACTCGTTTGTAGCATGAAGTAGTTGCGTTTTGTTGTCTTTGATTTCATTCTCTGCCTTGTATATCTGATCACGAATCAGATCCTGGCGATATTTTATCGTGAAGGCTTGATTCCTTGCTGCTGGGTCGTGCACTTTAACATTAGTATATTTTGGTAGCAGTCTTTCCTGTAGACATATATTATTAAATATGACCGAAAAAGTAAGATTAATAATTCTAACACGAATTTTCTCAATCCTTCGTACATTATGCTTCACTGTTGGAGGTAAATCAAAAATCACTTCTCCAAAATTCATTTTTATTTCTAGTCTGACGCGACACGGGCGCGTTTCGTAAAACTTATTACATTTTCAAAGACTTCACAAATACACAACTGATTAGAACTTGCGTTTCCCTGATTTTATATCTACATTTGAGTGAGGTGGGAAGGGTGATGTGGCATTACATTTGAGTGAGGTGGGAAGGATGATGTGGCATTAACACAAGACAGAACACTAGAGGATATTAATAGGGTATTAAAAGTATCAACACAAGACAGAACACGAAAAAATGGGTATTGAATAGAAGTGTTTGTAGAAAGCCTATTGGTCCATATTTCTTGATGCTTCTATATTGGAGCGGAGTCTTGAGGTGGGTAATGCCCACTTGGGGACTGTAAGCTCCAAAAAACCCAGTATATAGGCAAGACAACAACATCTCTTTCTAGGCGTTTAACGATGCATAAACAACAGGGCTCCATTAAGGAACATATAATCTCTTCCCATAACCAAACCATCGCCAGAGAAATCCTAGTAAACAACACAGAAATCATCGATAGATACAGCGACAGCAGGCGGCTTGACGTTTGCGAGGCACTACACATCAAGAAGTCAACACCAGCAATCAACAGCCAATTATTGCACCACTATATTCTACCCACCTCAAGACTCCGCTCCAATATAGAAGCATCAAGAAATATGGACCAATAGGCTTTCTACAAACACTTCTATTCAATACCCATTTTTTCGTGTTCTGTCTTGTGTTGATACTTTTAATACCCTATTAATATCCTCTAGTGTTCTGTCTTGTGTTAATGCCACATCATCCTTCCCACCTCACTCAAATGTAATGCCACATCACCCTTCCCACCTCACTCAAATGTAGATATAAAATCAGGGAAACGCAAGTTCTAATCAGTTGTGTATTTGTGAAGTCTTTGAAAATGTAATAAGTTTTACGAAACGCGCCCGTGTCGCGTCAGACTAGAAATAAAAATGAATTTTGGAGAAGTGATTTTTGATTTACCTCCAACAGTGAAGCATAATGTACGAAGGATTGAGAAAATTCGCGTTAGAATTATTAATCTTACTTTTTCGGTCATATTTAATAATATATGTCTACAGGAAAGACTGCTACCAAAATATACTAATATATATATATATATATATATATATATATATATATATATATATATATATATATATATATATATATATATATATATATATATATATATATATAAACAGGCCAAATGGGATAGCCCCATAGTTGAGAACATCGCCAAAGCATTGCTGGACGCAGCTTCTCAGGACAGAGCGCGTCTTCTAGCTGTGCAAGCGCCCCATGCTGGGGACTTCCTGTTGGCAGTCCCTAATTCCGCCTTGGGCACCCGCCTGGACCATCGGACCCTAAGTATTGGTGTTGCCCTGCGCCTTGCCGCCCCTATCTCCACCGAGCACCGGTGTATTTGCGGCCATGCACGGGCAGACCAATACGGCAGCCATGGTCTCATCTGTCGTAAGACACAGGGAAAGATTGCCAGACATGAAGCAGTCAATGACATCATCAAGAGAAGTTTGGCTTCAGCTGGGTGCCCAGCACAAAGGGAACCTCAGTTGTGCAGACCTGACAACAGCCAAAAACGCCCAGATGGAGTCACCCTGCAGCCGTGGAGGGAAGGTAAACAGGTCGTGTGGGACTACACGTGTGCATCTACATTGGCTGATACCTATCTACCTTATAGCGCAGCTGAGGGAGGCGGGGCGGCCACCTTCAGGGAGACCCAGGAAACTAACAAGTACAGGGACCTGGAACGTTGTTACAGGTTCGTGCCAATAGGCTCTGAGACTCTGGGCGCCTGGGGTAAATGTGCACTGTGTACGTGTCCTCCGTCACTTGAGGAGCCAAGGCTGGCACTTGTCCTGGTCACTTGAGGAGCCAAGGCTGGCACTTGTCCTGGTCACTTGAGGAGCCAAGGCTGGCACTTGTCCTGGTCACTTGAGGAGCCAAGGCTGGCACTTGTCCTGGTCACTTGAGGAGCCAAGGCTGACACTTGTCCTGGTCACTTGAGGAGCCAAGGTTGACACTTGTCCTGGTCACTTGAGGAGCCAAGGTTGACACTTGTTCTGGTCACTTGAGGAGCCAAGGTTGACACTTGTCCTGGTCACTTGAGGAGCCAAGGACGGCCCTTGTCCTGGTCACTTGAGGAGCCAAGGTTGACACTTGTCCTGGTCACTTGAGGAGCCAAGGCTGGCACTTGTTCTGGTCACTTGAGGAGCCAAGGCCGCCACTTGTCCTGGTCACTTGAGGAGCCAAGGACGCCACTTGTCCTGGTCACTTGAGGAGCCAAGGTTGACACTTGTCCTGGTCACTTGAGGAGCCTAGGACGACACTTGTCCTGGTCACTTGAGGAGCCAAGGCTGGCACTTGTCCTGGTCACTTGAGGAGCCAAGGCCGCCACTTGTCCTGGTCACTTGAGGAGCCAAGGCCGCCACTTGTCCTGGTCACTTGAGGAGCCAAGGTTGACACTTGTCCTGGTCACTTGAGGAGCCAAGGCCGCCACTTGTCCTGGTCACTTGAGGAGCCAAGGTTGACACTTGTCCTGGTCACTTGAGGAGCCAAGGCCGCCACTTGTCCTGGTCACTTGAGGAGCCAAGGCCGCCACTTGTCCTGGTCCCTTGAGGAGCCAAGGCCGCCACTTGTCCTGGTCACTTGAGGAGCCAAGGCCGCCACTTGTCCTGGTCACTTGAGGAGCCAAGGTTGACACTTGTCCTGGTCACTTGAGGAGCCAAGGACGACACTTGTCCTGGTCACTTGAGGAGCCAAGGACGGCACTTGTCCTGGTCACTTAAGTAATTATGCCTTTCTAGTCTTATCCTCAAACTTTGCCTGTTTCTCTTATTTCAGTTAATCCTTTGTTAATTGGGTATGTTCCCATTATCCCTATTATCCCTCTCCCAACCACTTGGGCTGGACGGTAGAGCGACGGTCTCGCTTCATGCAGGTCGGCGGTCAATCCCCCGCGACCGTCCAAGTGGTTCGGGCACCATTCCTTTCCCCCGTCCCATCCCAAATCCTTATCCTGACTCCCTTCCAAGTGCTATATATATATAGTCGTAAGTGCTTGGCACTTTTCCCTTGATAGTTCCCTTCCCTCCCACCGTCACTTGCATATTTGTGAATAAATGGCACGAGATAATGACACTTGAGGCCGTAGGGAGCCTTGGACCAGCGTCCAGGCCGGGTCCCAGACCCTCGTCTTGGTGTCATTAATGGCATATATCTTCCTAAGACTATTTGGATTTCCTCTTCTTGGGCCGGATTCACGAAGCAGTTACGCAAGCACTTACGAACCTGTACATCTTTTTTCAATTTTTGGCGGCTTTGTTTACAAATATTAAACAGTTAATGAGCTCCGAAGCACCAGAAGGCTGTTTATAACAATAACAACAGTTGATTGGCAAGTTTTCATGTTTGTAAACTGTTTAATAAATATAATCAAAACCTTCAAAGGTTGAGGAAAGATGTACACGTTCGTAAGTGCTTGCGTAACTGCTTCGTGAATCTGGCCCCTGGATCTTAAAACACCTCTTAAGACTCATTACCTGTGCCTCTTTTTGGGTGTTTTTCTATTTTTTTTTTTTTTTAAGTGAAGACATACGGCCTTTAGGCTGACGTTGTTACCAATTACTCGAGACCATCTATGGGAACCTTTACCCAGGGAGTAATCACACTAAGGTGATCGCATCAATGAGTACACAGGTTCGAGCCCTCATCAGTGCTCCACAGATTTTCTGAACCTTTGTCCTGGGTTTTTTCCACATGGTTGCTCCTGAATAGGAGTGAGACGAATCATAACAACTCGTGTATCCCTCGTTCCTGTCTCCCTCTTCCTCTGCTCCTTTTCCAAAGACGGAGAAGAGTTTGATAAGGCGCAGTGAGACAGCTTCGTCATCTTACTGGAAGCTGTGCCTCCTCGCTGTGCCTCCCCGCATAATTACAGCGCTGTGTTCGCTGTGTCAGCCACGAGTACCGGTACACAGCTTCCTCCTGCTCCCCTTCCTCATAAGCCCCAGTGTCGAACCTCATCACCTGGGAGTTCAGCATTCACCTCCGATTTCTCTCTGTCTCTCTCTCTCTCCCTCTCTCTCTCTCTCTCTCTCTCTCTCTCTCTCTCTCTCTCTCTCTCTCTCTCTCTCTCTCTCTCTCTCTCTCTCTCTCTCTCTCTCTCTCTCTCTCTCTCTGAGCGCTATACTATACTTGGGAATGGTGTGTGGCGGCAAACTTGCGTGGTGGACACACTGTCATGCTCTGTCATCTCCCGTGCAGCATCTTCCCTTATCTAGTCAATACCTAAATAACCCGTACTAGATGGAGTACCCGGCAGTACCCGGGTCTCTCTCTCTTACCCCACTCCCCTGCCCCCCCCCCCCCCCCCATCCCTTACATGTAGTCGACCACTCACGGTTGTCACGGGGACAGCATCCACTTCATCCATCCCGGCCTCCATCTGGAGATCGATGGCCACGTCTGGGCTACAGAGACATATGGTCTTCGCAGCTAAGACCTGCGCTAAAACTTTTACTCTGACGTATGTCACTCCTCACCTTACTCTTGTGTTTTATCCTTCGTGGGGGGAAATTGCTTTTCTGGGTCTGGGATGGTGTAAAACTGCTGGGGATGATCTTGGACTTCCGCTGGTCGGTTGCAACCCGTTCTCGCACTTGCTTATAGTCAATATTGGCTTATTAATAAGTGCATATGTGACATACTAATTTATTGTGAATATTTGAGTTTACCTTGAAACGCTGAATAGAAAACACCGGCCTAACCTAACCTTCTTAGTATGTTAAGATAAGCATCTTATTGCTTCTTAATTACAAATAGCACTTAACCTATACCTATATTGATATTACAATTTTATAAAAATAATCAAACACAACCAAAATATTTAAATAAATTCTAAAGTAACTCAGGATCTACTTCTTGAGATGATTTCGGGGCTTTAGTGTCCCCGCGGCCCGGTCCTCGACAAGGCCTCGACCCCCAGGAAGCAGCCCGTGACAGTTGACTAACACCCAGGTACTTATTTTACTGCTAGGTAACAGGGGCATCAGGGTGAAAGAAACTCTGCCCATTGTTTCTCGCCGGCGCCCGGGATCGAACCCGGGACCACAGGATCACAAGTCCAGTGTGCTGTCCGCTCGGCCGACCGGCTCTCTATTGATATTGTCAAATAGGATATCCTCCCTTGGATATTGTCAAATAGGATATCCTCCCTTGGATATTGTCAAATAGGATATCCTCCCTTGGATATTGTCAAATATTGTATCAAATCTCTATTGTTTTATAAAATTGAAAAAGATATTCCAAATATTAAAACTGGTCATTAGCAAACCTATAGGATGAGTTTGTACCTTAAAAACAAAATATAATTTGGCATATACCACATATGTACTTATTAATCAGCCAAATAGTGACTATAAGCAATAAGTCGTATATGTACTGTCTTGTGCGAGAGCAGGTTGGCTGGTCTGGCTTGTCTCATATCTCTCACCACCCAAGTGAAGGCTCTAAGGCCCCTTACCCCTTGCCTAAGGCTTTTGACCCCATACTTGCTCAGGAGCTGGAGATGCACACCACTCCTCCTCCCTCTCCTATAAACTGCTCTCTTCTGCCGTTGACCTCACTAAGGCTGGCCTCTTGACCCTGTGCTGCTGCTGCCCTGCGCCACCCTCCCACACCTGTACGGGCTGCATCACCCAGGGTTAAGGCTGGCCTCTGGTGCCTTATCTTCATGTCCTATGTTGATAAGCATCTCGTTTGGTCATGTCGTCGAGAGCGCGTGTGGTGTAACTCTCGCTCCCATCTGTACAGCATCGTTAGTGCTTGCGATACTTCGTGCGGTATCACCCCCTCCCCCCTCCCCCAACCACCCAGTTGGTGCTTGTGCGGGGCTCTGACTACTGTTGTCTGGAGGGCCCCTGGTGCTTGTGCGGGGCTCTGACTACTGTTGTCTGGAGGGCCCCTGGTGCTTGTGCGGGGCTCTGACTACTGTTGTCTGGAGGGCCCCTGGTGCTTGTGCGGGGCTCTGACTACTGTTGTCTGGAGGGCCCCTGGTGCTTGTGCGGGGCTCTGACTACTGTTGTCTGGAGGGCCCCTGTCTTCCCCTCACTTTATTGCACTACAAGACGCCCGTTTGTCAGTTTGTGGATACACGTGTGCAATATCTCTCCTCGTGTTGTTCCCACCTTGCTCCCCTGCAGGGCAACAATGATGACATGTTGCATGACCCTGACCCACACGGGGCAAGACCCTGACCCACACGGGGCAAGACCCTGACCCACACGGGGCAAGACCCTGACCCACACGGGGCAAGACCCTGACCCACACGGGGCAAGACCCTGACCCACACGGGGCAAGACCCTGACCCACACGGGGCAAGACCCTGACCCACACGGGGCAAGACCCTGACCCACACGGGGCATGACCCTGACCCACACGGGGCAAGACCCTGACCCACACGGGGCAAGACCCTGACCCACACGGGGCATGACCCTGACCCACACGGGGCAAGACCCTGACCCACACGGGGCAAGACCCTGACCCACACGGGGCATGACCCTGACCCACACGGGGCATGACCCTGACCCACACAGGGCAAGACCCTGACCCACACGGGGCAAGACCCGTACTCCTCCTACTACTAGGAAAAGCTTTTTCCTCTAACATTTGTTCTTCTCTCTCTGTCTCTCTCTCTCTCTCTCTCTCTCTCTCTCTCTCTCTCTCTCTCTCTCTCTCTCTCTCTCTCTCTCTCTCTCTCTCTCTCTCTCTCTCTCTCTCTCTCTCTCTCTCTGTTGACTCCATCAGGCCCGTTCTCCTAAGGTTTGCCATAGTCAAGTAAACGGTCAATTTAAAGTGTGGTCTCCTAACTTACCAGAGGACCCACAACAGAAAACGGGACAGTGCGTCACTTTTCGCCAGCCGCTCCCTTTTCCTAATACGACAATGTTTGGCCTTTATGTAACACATACGAGAGAGAGAGATGGGAACGTTGCTTGTTGACACCGTTGCCTCTGGTGACCAGACCAATACGTGCCGCCCTCCCCCCCCCCCCCCGGGACTATGGCACCTCCGCGGCACAGCTCTATACACTTCTCTATGTTCTTTGACAGTTGGTTTTTATGCGACAATGTTTCTTTGTCATTGTGCTCGCCTCTCCCAGCGCCCCGCCGCGAGCACACTACTTTTTTTTTTAACCTTTTGCTTCCTGTGGTGGAGGTCGGGGTCCAGCACCTGGCGCGGGCTCACCTTAAGCACGTCGGTGTTAGCTCAGGTGAACGTTACCTAAGCACTTGGGATGAACGACGGTCTTGCTTCCTGCAGATCGGCGTTCAATCCCCGACCGTCCGACTGGTTGGGCACCATTTCTTCCTCCCGTCAATTCCCAAATCCTTGTCTCCTCCCAATGCTACAGTCATAATGCCTTGGCGCCTTTCCCCCTGATAGTTTCCCTTCCACTTTAGATGAATGGTTGGCCATTGTGGCGAAGGAGGCCATTATTACACTACACGGATTTCTTATTCAGATTTCTGTAGCCATACATTGAGCGACCGTTGGCAGCGTGGGTGTCGAGGCCTCACAAGTAACCAACTGCTCTCTCTTAGAGCTGGATCATTCCCATCACCTTCCTCCTACCACTATAATAGTCAGTGCCAAACTGGCTCTACCGCACTAAACTTGAGGCCATTTAATGGAACGATGTCCTTTTTCGTGTCCCGGGCTGCATATTGTCTCAAGTGTTCAACGCCGTGTTGAAAGTTCAGATTCATTCGACTGTTGGTGTCGGTAATTAACACTCAACATATGAATTCAGCGTCGAGGATAGTTATGTGATGGTCCTTCTCTGACCCAGAGGGCAGATGGTAGTCTGCGCAGACAAGCAGACAGTAGTCGCCTCACCCTGCTCTTCGACGGTCTCTACGACCAAGGATTACCACTAATCACATGGTGAAGCGAGCCCATACACCTGTCACCGGCCCGCTTCTGTGCCAGGTAAGTCCACACTACGAGATCACCATAGCCCGTGCTACTTGCAACTTTTGTGTTCCGAGGTGCTGACTCTAAGACAACAACAGCGAGCCCGCACTTTACTGTGCATGTTCCTGCAAGCACTCTGGGAACACTTGTGTCCGGAGCGTCATGTGTGTAGGCCGGGGAATGTCAAAGTGTTGAAATAAAAAAGTCGAAATAAAAAGGAAAGACGCAATAAAAAGTCTTTAGTGTTTCTTCACCCGTAAAGTTCTTCAGTAAAGAAACAGTAGATCACCGAGTCCTCACATTTTACTACAACTTTTACCATTAATTCAACTTAGATTCAACAGAGCAGAAGAAGTTGTTAAACACATATGACAAAAACTTACTGAAGCGACCATACGAGTCATAAATACTCATACTCCGCCCAAGTAAAACAGAAACAAGCAACACTTAGTGGGCCAGCCAGAGACTTAGTGCCCGCCCAGTGGGCCAGCCAGAGGCTTAGGGCCCGCCCAGTGGGCCAGCCAGAGACTTAGTGTCCGCTCAGTGGGCCAGCCAGAGGCTTAGTGTCCGCTCAGTGGGCCAGCCAGAGGCTTAGGGCCCGCCCAGTGGGCCAGCCAGAGGCTTAGGGCCCGCCCAGTGGGCCAGCCAGAGACTTAGGGCCCGCCCAGTGGGCCAGCCAGAGGCTTAGGGCCCGCCCAGTGGGCCAGCCAGAGGCTTAGGGCCCGCCCAGTGGGCCAGCCAGAGACTTAGGGCCCGCCCAGTGGGCCAGCCAGAGACTTAGGGCCCGCCCAGTGGGCCAGCCAGAGGCTTAGGGCCCGCGCAGTGGGCCAGCCAGAGGCTTAGGGCCCGCGCAGGAATATTCCTGCAAGAAAAAAAAAATTAATACTCAAACTAGTAAATATGTAAATAAAATATACCAACACACTTAATGTATAATGTATAAGGTGACTGTATCCACCTAACACAAAGTAATGATTCCTTCCATGTGCTGTGTAGGCGTAATGGCTTGGCTCAATCCCCTGATAGCTCCCTCACCTCCCTCCCCCCCCCCCATCGTCTCCATTAAAGGGCTGCCATAAATCAATTAACAACACATTCATCAAGAGGATTTACTGAACAATAAACAGTATTGCAAAAATGATATGCCATTCTTGTGTACACTGACATTAACAGGGACATTTTTAAATGCTTTGACAGAAACAAGGGCAGCAGGGAGCAGTAGGGAGCAGTAGGGAGCAGCAGGGAGCAGCAGGGAGCAGTAGGGAGCAGCAGGGAGCAGCAAGGAGCAGTAGGGAGCAGCAGGGAGCAGTAGGGAGCAGTAGGGAGCAGCAAGGAGCAGTAGGGAGCAGTAGGGAGCAGCAGGGAGCAGTAGGGAGCAGTAGGGAGCAGCAGGGAGCAGCAGGGAGCAGCAGGGAGCAGTAGGGAGCAGCAGGGAGCAGCAAGGAGCAGTAGGGAGCAGCAGGGAGCAGTAGGGAGCAGTAGGGAGCAGCAGGGAGCAGCAGGGAGCAGCAGGGAGCAGTAGGGAGCAGCAGGGAGCAGCAAGGGGCAGTAGGGGGCAGTAGGGAGCACAGGGAGCAGTAGGGAGCAGAAGGGAGCAGTAGGGAGCAGCAGGGAGCAGTAGGGAGCAGCAGGGAGCAGTAGGGAGCAGCAGGGAGCAGTAGGGAGCAGTAGGGAGCAGCAGGGAGCAGCAGGGAGCATCAGGGTGCAGTAGGGAGCACCAAGAAGCGGTAAGGAGCAGTAGGGAGCACCAAGGAGCAGTAGGGAGCAGCAGGGAGCAGTAGAGTGCAGCAGGGAGAAGCAGGTAGCAGCAGGAAGCAGCAGGGAGCAGTAGAGAGCAGCAGGGAGCGATAGGCAGTACCAAGCAGCGGTAAGGAGCAGCAAGGAGCAGATGGGAGCCGTAGGGAGCAGCAGGGAGCAGTAGGGGGCACCAAGGAGCGGTCCGTAGCAGTAGGGAGCAGTAGGGAGCAGCAGGAAGCAGCAGGGAGCAGCAGGAAGCAGTAGGGAGAAATAGGGAGCAGCAGCGAGGAGCAGGGAGCAGTAGGGAGCAGAAGATAGCAGTAGGGAGCAGCAGGAAGCAGCAAGAAGCAGCAGGAAGCAGCAGGGAGCAGTAGAGAGCAAAAAGAAGCAGCAGGGAGCAGTAGGGAGCAACAGGGAGCAGTAGGGAGCACCAAGGAGCGGTAAGGAGCTGTAGGGAGCCGTAGAGCGCAGCAGGGAGCAGCAGGGAGCATTAGGGCGCAGCAGAGAGCAACAGAGAGCAACAGCGAGCAGCAGGGAGCAGTAGGGAGCGGCAGGGAGCAGCAGGGAGCAGCAGAGAACTGTAGAGAGCAGTAGGGAGCAGTATAGGTAGCATCAAGGAGCGGTAAGGAACAGTAGGGAGCATTAGGGAGCAGTAAGGAGCAGTAGGGAGCAGCAAGACGCAGCAGGAAGCAGAAGGTAACAGTAGTGAGCAGCAGGGAGAAGCAGAGAGCAGCAAGGAACTGCAGGGAGCAGTAAAGAGCATCTGGGAACAGTAGGGAGCAGCAGGGAGCGGTAGGGAGCAGTAGAGAGCAGTAGGGAGCAGTAGGGCGCATCAGGGAGCAGTAGGGAGCAGTAGGGAGCAGCAGGGAGCAGCAGGGAGAAGCAGGGAGCAGCAAGAAGCAGACGGAAGCAGCAGGGAGCAGCAGAGAGCAGTAGAGAGCAGCAGAGAGCAGTAGAGAGCAGCAAGAAGCAGCAGGGAGCAGAAGGGAGCAGCAGGGAGCAACAGGGAGCAGTAGAGAGCAGCAGAGAGCAGCAAGAAGCAGCAGGGAGCAGTAGGGAGCAGCAGGGAGCAACAGGGAGCAGTAGGGAGCAGCAGAGAGCAGTAGGGAGCAGCTATCTTGGGAGGCAGGTGGCCCACCCTAGAATTGTCTTGGGAGGCAGGTGGCCCACCCTAGAATTGTCTTGGGAGGCAGGTGGCCCACCCTAGAATTGTCTTGGGAGGCAGGTGGCCCACCCTACGATCGGGCTCTATCATATCTACACTTGAAACTGTGTATGGAGTCAGCCTCCACCACGTCACTTCCTAATGCATTCCATTTGTCAACCACTCTGACACTAAAAAAGTTCTTTCTAATATCTCTGTGGCTCATTTGGGCACTCAGTTTCCACCTGTGTCCCCTAGTGCGTGTGCCCCCTGTGTTAAATAGCCTGTCTTCATCTACCCTGTCGATTCCCTTGAGAATCTTGAATGTGGTGATCATGTCCCCCCTAACTCTTCTGTCTTCCAACGAAGTGAGGTTTAATTCCCGTAGTCTCTCCTCGTAGCTCATACCTCTCAGCTCGGGTACTAGTCTGGTGGCAAACCTTTGAACCTATTCCAGTTTAGTCTTATGCTTGACTAGATATGGACTCCATGCTGGAGCCGCATGCTCCAGGATTGGTCTGACATATGTGGTATATAATGTTCTGAAAGATTCCTTACACGAGTTTCTAAAGGCCGTTCTTATGTTAGCCAACCTGGCATATGCTGCTGATGTTATCCTCTTGATATGAGTTTCAGGGGACAGGTCTGGCGTGATATCAACCCACAGGTCTTTCTCTCTCTCTGACTCTTGGAGTATTTCATCTCCCAAATGATAACTTTTATCTGGTCTCCTGCTTCCTACCCCTATCTTCATTACATTACATTTGCTTGGGTTAAACTCTAACAACCATTTGATCGACCATTCCTGCAGCTTATCCAGGTCTTCTTGAAGCCTCAAGCTGTCCTCCTCTGTCTTAATCCATCTCATAATTTTGGCGTCGTCAGCAAACATTGAGAGGAATGAGTTTATACCCTCTGGGAGATCATTTACGTATATCAGAAACAGGATAGGTCCGAGTACAGAGCCCTGTGGGACTCCACTGGTGACTTCACGCCAATCTGAGGTCTCACCCCTCAGTGTAACTCTCTGCTTTCTATTGCTTAGATACTCCCTTTTCCACTGGAGCGCCCTACCAGTTACTCCTGCCTGTTTCTCCAGCTTATGCATCAGCCTTTTATGGGGTACTGTGTCGAAGACTTTCCGACAGTCCAAAAAAATGCAGTCCGCCCATCCTTCTCTTTCTTGCTTAATCTTTGTCACCTGATCGTAGAATTCTATTAAACCTATAATTCAAGATTTACCCTCCCTGAACCCATGTTGATGGGTTGTCACGAAGTCTCTTCTCTCCAGATGTGTTACTAGGTTTTTTCTCACAATCTTCTCCATCACCTTGCATGGTATACAAGTTAAGGACACTGGCCTGTAGTTCAGTGCCTCTTGTCTGTCACCCTTTTTGTATATTGGGACTACATTAGCAGTCTTCCGTATTTCTGGTAGGTCTCCCGTTTCCAGTGACCTACTATACACTATGGAGAGTGGCAAGCAAAGTGCTCCTGCACACTCTTTCAATACCCATGGTGAGATTCCATCCGGCCCAACAGCTTTTCTCACATCCAGCTCCAATAAGTGTTTCTTGACCTCATCTCTTGTAATTTCGAACCTTTCCAAGGTCACCTGGTTTGCTGCCACCTCTCCTAGTGCCGTGACTTCTCCCTGTTCTATTGTAAAGACCTCCTGGAACCTTTTGTTGAGTTCTTCACACATCTCTTTGTCATTCTCGGTGTACCTGTCCTCGCCCACCCTAAGTTTCATCACCTGTTCCTTCACTGTTGTCTTCCTCCTGATGTGACAGTGTAGTAGCTTTGGTTCGGTCTTGGCTTTATTAGCTATATCATTTTCATACCTTCTCTCAGCTGCTCTTCTCACACTAACATACTCGTTCCTGGTTCTCTGGTATCTCACTCTACTTTCTGGTGTTCTGTTATTACGGAAGTTCCTCCATACCCTTTTGCTCAGCTCCTTTGCTTTCATACATTCCCTATTAAACCACGGATTCTTCCTTTGCTTCTCTGTTTTTTTCTTGTCGGGCTGGGACAAACCTGCTTACAGCCTCCTGACATATTTGGGTGACATAGTCCATCATGTCTTGTACGGACTTGGTTCCGAGTTCTGTGCCGCATGGTATATCCCTTAAGAATTTATATATTCTATTATTTATTCTTTATTTTATGTGTGTGTGTGTGTTTGTGTGTGAAAAAAATAATAGTTAGTAACAGTTGATTGACAGTTGAGAGGCGGGCCGAAAGAGCAAAGTTCAACAGCCGCAAGCACAACTAGGTTAGTACAACACACTCTACAACACACATTCTACAATACACTACACACAACACACACTACAATACAACACTCTACTATACAGAATACAACACTCTACTATACAGAATACAACACTCTACAATACAAAACACACTCTACAATATTCTACAATACAACACTCTACAATACACAACACTCTACAATACACAACACTCTACAATACAAAACACACTCTACAATATACTACAATACAACACTCTACAATACACAACACTCTACAATACACAACACTCTACAATACACAACACTCTACAATACAACACTCTACAATACACAACACTCTACAATACACAACACTCTACAATACACAACACTCTACAATACAACACTCTACAATACACACCACTCTACAATACACAACACACACACACTACAATACACAAACAGCATAATACAATAAAGGAACAGGCTCAGTGTACGACACATAAAACACCCGAGTGTCAAGCATGACCAGAGTTTACAAGATGTACTCCTAACTGAATGTTTAATATACACACGTGTGTATGATTATCACTAGTTTTAATACACAAAAGAGAGGAATGTGACTGTATGAAGTGAACCACAGTTAAGTGTTCCACATCACCTCGTCACTCACAATGTCGGCGTCGTGATAATAAATAATAAACGTATAACAATAACTTATCATAATAATAAACAATGAAATAAATAAACAAACAAAAACATAAATAATCAACAAAAACTTATCATGAAATATTTGAAGATATAATTTACGAGCCATGGAATAAATCACCCGAAATTGATGGCAAAATATGCGGCCAAAATATATATATATATGCGATGAAAATGAATTTATTGGAGGTTTGAGTTTGATTTGCTTGCAGTAGGGCGAAAATTGCTTCCAGTTTGAACGGGCTTGTTCAAAAGTGTGTCCATCAAGTTAACACATGTTCCATTGCTGCAGGCGATGAGTCACAATAGCGTGGCTGATGTCTGTTCACCAGACCACACACTAGAAAGTAAAGGGACGACTTCGACGTTTCGGTCCGTCCTGGACCATTCTCAAATCGACTTGTGAATGGTCCAGGACGGACCGAAACGTCGTCGTCTTCCCTTCACTTTCTAGTGTGTGGTCTGGGGCCAGATTTACGAAGTAGTTACGCAAGTACTTACGAACGTGTTCATCTTTCCTCAATTTTGACGGCTTTGGTTACATTTATTAAACAGTTTACAAGCATGAAAACTTCCCAATCAATTATTGTTATAAACAGCCTCGTGGTGAATCAGAGCTCATTAACTGCTTAATAATTGTAAACAAAGCCGCCAAAGATTGAGAAAAGATGTACAAGTTCGTAAGTGCTTGCGTAACTGTTTCGTGAATCTGGCCCCTGGTCAACATGTTTCATTGTTGTTCAGTGGCTGCTAAGTTACAACTTCCAAGCTCTCGGGTTATTAGAGACGAGTGTTGAGGGCGGGCAACCCGTCCTTCTAACAGCTCGACGTATTTTGACGTATACTTTACCTAGGTCCGGAAAAAAACTATCGTACTAGAAAAAGTCTGAAATACAGGAGCAGACCTAGTGACGAGGTGTGTGCTACACTCACAGCTGGTCTCTGAACAACCTACCTACCTACCTTGAGGCTACCTTGAGGTGCTTCCGGGGCTTAGTGTCCCCGCGGCCCGGTCGTCGACCAGGCCTCCTGGTTGCTGGACTGATCAATCAGGCTGTTAGACGCGGCTGCTCGCAGCCTGACGTACAAGTGTGATATAGAAGAGGGTCTAGACCTACAAGAACTCCCAATGGTAAAATGAATTCAAGACATAAACCAAATGGGAGCCCAGCAACACATTCTCCCCCCTCAACACCTACTGTTTGGTCCCCCCCCCCCCCCCCCCCAGTGTGTTCTGTCAACATTTGAGCTTCCTGTAACCCAAGTGTTGTTAGCGCTGAGGGCCTCGTATGTGTGTCTTTCTTACATATTTACTGGTATGTGCAGGGGAGGTTGCCTCTATGTATAGTCTCTTAAGAGTGGTAATATTTGTATGGAATTGGGTCCAACTACTTTCTCTGTGGGATTAGATTTTGATTCGTTGTTTGATGCTGCATTCTTCAAGATTATGTTCTTGATCTCCTCGTCTCTTCTTCATCTTGCTTTCTCTCTCTCTCTCTCCCTCCCTCTCTCTCTCCCTCTCTCTCTCTCTAGCCCCCCTCTCTCTCTCTCGCTCCCTCCCCTCTCTCTCTCTCTCTCTCTCCCCCTCTCTCTCTCTCTCCCCTTGTCTTGTCCTCCATTCTTCTCTCACCTTCCCCAGCCTCTTCCTCTCGTCTCCTCCCCTCCCCCTTCCACCTCCTTCTCCTGATCTCTATTGCCCACCACTTGTCCTCCTCCTCCTTCCTTTACAGCCTCGTTCCACGAGCCATTTACCCCTCCCCCCTCCCCCCCCTCGCTCTTGAAGGTTGCTCTCTCCTCTAAACGTCTCAAAACTCTTCACAGATTTTCAGATTTTTTCTTTCATTGGACTTTTGAATGTTATTTATGTTTCTTGTTTTCTTATTTCCTTTTGCATTTGATCTTCTTTTGTTGACAGTTTGTTAAAATTCGCGTTTGATTTGATTTTTCATTTTAAATATTTTACAGCAACTCGACTGTATTGGGATCTGCTGTAGTCTCCGGTAGCCGCCTCGGTCATATGTACAAGTTCTCGGTAACATTATATATAATTAATAACAAATAATTAATAACCGATGTCAAGAAATCGATTTTAATTGGCCGACTCAGACTTAAGTCTTCTCGATCTAATCAAATTATTTACAAAATAAATAATAACTTTAACTAGGACATACGATGTTGTTAGCTTAAAACAGCAACCAAAATTACTTTAAAAAATATTATGCAACGTAAAAGAATATTATTACAACAAATACTTATTAGGGATGGGACGGGGGGAAGGAATGGTGCCCAACCACTTGGACGGTCACGGGGGGATTGAACGCCGACCTGCATGAAGCGAGACCGTCGCTCTACTGTCCAGCCCAAGTGGTCGGAGCTGTAGTCAGTACACAGCCCGGCCTCTAGACTAATATGTTTAATTGTGTACGTCATAGACACCAACGGTCAGTTTACATAGTACTGGGAAAGGGATCCACGTTTTCTATAAATCAGTATGATAGGTTAGCCGGCCGAGCGGACAGCAAGCTGGACTTGTGATCCTGTGGTCCCGGGTTCGATCCCGGGCGCCAGCGAAAAAAAATGGGCAGAGTTTCTTTCATCCTGTGCCCCTGCTACCTAGTAGTAAAATAGGTACCTGGGTGTTAGTCAGCTGTCACGGGCTGCTTCCTGGGGGGTGGAGGCCTGGTCGAGGACCGGACCGCGGAGACACTAAAAGCCCCGAAATCATCTCAAGATAACCTCAAAATAGGTTACTTAGGATCGTACGTTCTAAGTTAGGTTAGGACGTTGTATTGAGTACGTTGTGGCAATATAAGACAAGAGAGAGGTGGTGAGTGGTCAAGAATGATGACTCGTCTTACACAAGAACACAAAGAATGATGAAGAAAGGAATAACTAAAATAAGAACATTAAGAATAAAGAAGAATGGAATTAATTAGTGAAGCTCATCATTTCTAATTACATCATCGCCGTTTTGTTCCTCCTGATAATGTTAACAATGAATTAATCAAGCGAGACATTACTTCAAATTCAATGCCATTCAAAATCACAAACTCTATATACATATATCGTGTTAAATATTTATAACCGAGTTTACAAAATTCTGGCAGCACGTTTCCATTAAAGGCCAAATGCGCGGTTAATCCGACCACTAAAACCATCGTTTATGAATAAAAACACTTTACACACGACTCTCAACCGATGTTCGAACAGAGATTTACGGACATAAATCTGTTCGAATCGCACCCCTGTAAATGCTTCACCCACGTACAACAGACACGAAAAACTTATCAGAACCTAAACACCTAACCCAACCTCGTACTATAACTATAAACAAACTTGTAATGCATAATAATCCTATATATTTGAAAACGAAAATACTGTTTTCAATGCGCAGTTCGTTTAAAATTGATAAATGTGTGCTTGGGGGGGGTTGGCCGGCGCTTGGCCAAGCATAGCCCGATGGAGGATTGTGTTTTGCGGGCTGCTACGGGCGGCGGAGAGTTCTTAAGAGAGTGGACGCTTGGCCAAGCCTAGCCCGATGGAGGATTGGGTTTCGCGGGCTGCTACGGGCGGCGGAGGGTTCTTAAGAGAGTGGACGCTTGGCCAAGCCTAGCCCGATGGAGGATTGGGTTTCGCGGGCTGCTACGGGCGGCGGAGAGTTCTTAGAGAGTGAAGAGCCATCAGATCCCTTCATCAGCACTTCACAGCCCTATGATAATGACGGCCGCTCGTCCTGACATTATTGCTGCATTCGTCTCTTTGATCTCTTTGCTGCTGCCTCGTGCCCCCTTGTACCTCCCAGGTCCTCAGGCGCTCCAGGCTATGCCTCCACGGCTCTTTGATGCACCTCTCTGCCTCAACCCATATTCCACTATGTCGCACCTTCCTGCCTGGGAGACAAATCCAGCGAGTTCCTTCAGATGAGAGAGAAGACTGGGCCATTGATGAGGAAGGCCATTGATAAGATTGATAAGAAATGGGCCATTGATGAGGAAGGTCAGGTAAGGGATAATAACAGTGTTGGTATTATCTGTATTTACCTGCAGCTAGAGAAATCAATGAAGGGGTGAAGAGGAGTAACCGAGTAGTTTTGTAAGTTGCAGGGAGGAAATTATTCAACAAGTAAGTAATTATCAAAAGAAGGCACCAAACCGGGAAGGCTATGTAGCACCATCAAATACGCAAAATAATCAGAGGGCGCTAAATATCACCAAGGATGCCAATACGAGAACAAAAACGCATAAGGCGAACGATATCAAAAGTATCCGAGTCACCAAGAATTCTATCGAGGGACAGGTGACCGCGAGGGGCGGTCGGAATGCAAGACACACGCTCGTCCTGGAAGTCAGGACATTCAAGAAGGACATGCACGACCGTAAGAGGGACAATGCAACTAGGACAATAAGGAGCAGGGCGGCGCTCCATCAAGTGACCATGGGTTAAGCGAGTATGGCCAATACGCAACCTCGCCAGAGCTGTTTCCCACCGCCGGTTACGGTGGAAGGAGGACGGCCACGAGGAAACACAACATTTAAGAGTACGTAGCTTGTTACCAGTAACAGACAACCAAGAAGCCTGCCAACGGGTAAGGACTGAGGAATGGATAACCGGGTAAAAGTCGGAATACGGAATGCCTTTACGAGAGATGGGACAAGAGCGGACAGCTTCCTTAGCGGCAGCATCCGCACGCTCATTTAAAGACACGCCAATATGGCTGGGAACCCAACAAAACTCAACCGACTTAAATTTACTGTGAACGAGAAACAGCCAATGCTGGATCTCGACAACTACCGGATGAACTGGATTAAAGCACCCGAGAGCCATGAGGGCACTACGAGAGTCAACAACAACCACAAAGGAAGACTGACAACGAGAAAGCAGGAGACGAAGAGCATAGAGAATAGCATATAGCTCCGCTGTAAAGATGCTAGTCTCCGGAGGCAAGCGACACATATAAGTGCGATCAGGAAAAACAACAGAGTAGCCAACACCGTCCGCTGACTTAGACCCATCGGTGAAGACAGAAACGGAGCGGGAGTGAGAAGAAAAGTGCTCGAGGAAAAGGCGTTTTAGAACTGTAGGAGGGGTAAAAGCTTTAGTGATACGAGTCAAGGATGTACAAAACCGCGGAAGAGGGACCCTCCACGGGGGCAAAGAAGGAACAACACGAGGAGAAACATCAGAAATACGAACGGAAAGAGAATCCTGTAGGCGAGATAACCGGACAGAAAGAGGGAGGTGGTGAAGAGGAACAGGAACCGCAGGAGGGGTAAAAGTTAAAGCACGACAGAGGCGAGAGGAAGGATGTTGCAAGGACCGCGCAAGATAGCGAAGACAGTAGCGATCACGGCGGTCCTGGAGAGACAGGAAGCCAGTGTCAATATACAAGCTAAGGACGGGAGTCGAACGAAAGGCACCAGAACTGAGGCGCAACCCAGTATGGTGCAAAGCATCAAGACGACGAAGAGTAGAAGGAGAAGCAGACGAGTAAGCAGGGCAACCATAATCGAGCTTAGACAGGACGAGAGAGGAATGTAAAGCAAGGAGAGTGCGCCTATCTGCCCCCCAAGAAGTATGGGACAAGACCCGAAGGAGGGTAAGGGACTTAGAGCACTCAACACGGAGGTAAGAGATATGGGGAGACCAAGACAAACGAGTGTCAAGGAATAACCCCAAAAGCTTCGCGGAATCTTTGTATTCAAGGGGATGACCATAAAGTGACAAAGAGGGACGAAGAACAACCCGTTTCCGCGTAAAAGTCATGGCACAAGTCTTAGAAGTAGAGAACTTGAAGCCATGACCTGTGGCCCAAGACGACACGGCATCAATCGCAAGTTGAAGCCGGCGTTGAAGGAGAGGCGAATCATCACCCTGACAACAAAGGGTAAGATCATCGACATAGAGAGCGGAGAAGACACCAGAAGGAAGAGAGGAAAGAAGACCATTGAGGGCAACCAGAAAAAGAGTAGTGCTCAGAACACTACCCTGGGGCACACCTTCGTATTGCTGAAAAGAGGGAGAGAGAGCGGTACCAAGGCGCACCCGAAAGGAACGACGAGAGAGGAAGCTGCGGAGAAAGAGAGGGAGATGACCACGAAGGCCAAAAGAATGAAGTTGAGATAGGATATGATAACGCCAAGTGGTGTCGTAAGCCTTTTCTAGGTCAAAAAGGACGGCAATAACGGAGGTCTTCGCAGCAAAAGCAGTACGAATATAGACCTCCAAGTTCACCAGGACATCTGTCGTGCTGCGGCACTTGCGGAAACCAAATTGAGAAGGGGAGAGGAGGTGATGGTGTTCCAGGAACCACATCAGACGAACGTTAACCATACGTTCAAAGAGTTTGCAGACACAACTTGTGAGAGCAATAGGGCGAAAGTCCTTAGGGGAAGTACCCAGAGACCCCGGTTTGCGAACAGGGAGGACAACGGCATCGAGCCAGTCCTCAGGGACTGACGACGACTCCCAGATCCGATTATACAGACTCAGTAAACACTGAGACGTGCTCGGAGGGAGATGGCGAAGCATCTCATAATGAATACCATCGGAGCCCGCCGCCGTAGAACCGCAGAGGGCCAGGGCAGAACAAAGTTCAGAGAGAGAGAAGGGATCATTATAGGGAAGCTGAAGATGAGTGCAGAAATCTAAAGGACGAGACTCAAGGACAGGTTTACGAAGAAGGAAAGATTGGGGAAGATGAAGACCAGAGCTAACAGAAGAAAAGTGGGAACCCAGTTCGGAAGCGACCTGCAACGGGTCCGCCACAAGAGTATCATGGAGGTGAAGGACCGGTGAAACATCGGGAACGAACTTACCCGCTATCTTGCGGATACGCTTCCAGATCTGGGCCAGAGGGGTTTCGGACGTAATTGTCGAGACATAAGACGCCCAACATTCACGTTTAGCCGTACGGATGGCCCTACGGGCCACCGCACTCGCTTTCCGAAAGAAAAGAAAAGAATCGGTCGTCTGCCTACGGCGGTGCTTCTTCCAGGCTGCACGCTTACAGTGGACAGCCCGAGCACAGTCCGCATTCCACCAGGGAACGCACTTCCGTGGACCCCGAGAGGAAGAGCGAGGAATAGAGCGGAGGGCAGCGTCGAAGACAGTGTCATGAAAAAGGAGGAGAGCACGAGAGAGGGGCAGAAGGGAGAGGTCAGAGAGAGTAGCACTGAGGGAAAATAGGGTCCAGTCCGCCTTAGCAAACTGCCACCTAGGGAAAGAGAGGGAAGGGCGAAAAGAGAAAAAGGAAACAAGGATGGGGAAATGATCACTTCCATGGAGGTCATCAAGAACCTGCCATGTGAAATCTAAGTAAAGAGAAGAAGAGCAGAGAGAAAGATCAAGACAAGAAAGGGTGCGAGTTCGAGAGTCCAAATGAGTGGGCTCACCAGAATTCAGAAGAGACAGGGAAGAAGAGAGGAGAAACGGCTCAAGGAGGCGACCCCGGGTATTCGTCAGAACGTCACCCCAAAGAGAATGACGACAATTGAAGTCACCCAGCAGGAGCACAGGCTCCGGCAAGGAGTCTAGGAGGTGTTTCAAATCAGGAAGAGAGAGCGGGACACTCGGGGGGAGATAAATGGAACAAACTGTGTACCATTTCCCCACAAAGATACGAGCAGCAGAACAATGGAGAGGCAAAGGAAAAAGTAAAGGAACAAAGGGAACATCAGCCCGAATCAAGAGAGCAGAAGAATTAGAAGCCCCAGCAATGGCTGGGGGGGGGGGGGGGGAGAGAAAGGAATAGCCACGAAAACGGCCAGGACGAGCACCAAGCATCGGCTCCTGGAGACAGACACAAAGGGGCGAAAACCGCGAAATCAGAAGTTGGAGTTCGAGGAAATTGGCGTAATAACCTCGAACGTTCCATTGAAGAATGGACAACGACGAGAAGAGAAAGGACAAAAACAGAGAACAAGGAAGAAACAAAGGCGAAAGACCAACAGAGCACGTTAAAGAATATCAGGGTCGGGATCAGGGTCAGCAAAGTCAGGGTTAGGGGGCATGGGTAAACTGAGCAAAGACGGAGGGAAGGAAACGGGAGAACAGATCAGAGGTGGGCGGGCAGGGTCCGGAGGAGGAGGAGGAGGAGACAACGGAGAGGAGCAGTCAAGGACAGCAGCAGGAAGAGGGGGAGTAGAAAGAGAGGAGCGCACCCCAGCAAGAGCAGCAACCGAAAGGGAAGCAGGGGCCAAAGAAACCTCCATAGCAGGAACAGGGGGCGCAAGCACTGAAACGGGAGGGGAAGGAGCAACAGAGCCAGAAGGAGGAGCTGAGGAAGAAAGCGAAGCCTTCTTACCCGCCGGGGAAGAGGAAGGAGAGGAGCCAGGCTTACGCTTCTGACTTAAAGAGACCGGTGTCCCAGCAACTACGTACCGGGCAACGGATTCTAGTGTCTCAACAGGAGAAGCCGAACGAGAGCACACACGACGGCCGTTAGGAGAGCGATGGACATCCGCCCGCACCGACAGGCGGCGGGGAGAGCCGATAGATGGAGGAAGAGGATGGGAAGGAGGATCGGAGGGGGACGAGGAAGAAGACACAGAAGACACGACAGACCGGGTAGAAGGAAGGGGAACCCCAGACAGAGGACCAGGAGGAGGATCCTTCGGGAGAGAACCCAAAGGGACAGAGGAGGGGGCAGTGGGCGCATCAGGGTCCAAGGCCTGGAAACGGTTGTGAGTCTGAGGAAGGCGGGAAGGACGAGGAGAGGAAGAGCGCAACACGCGAGCATAAGAGATATTAGCATAAGGCGGGAGCCGGCGAACCTGGCGCCTCGCCTCAGGAAAAGATAAACGCTCCCGGTGCTTCAAGTTGAGGACGGCTGCCTCAAGCTTGTAATGGACACACGCACGGGAGAAGGTAGGATGGGCCTCACCGCAGTTGAGGCAACGAGCCTGGGGAGAAGCGCACTCCGACTTAGAGTGACCTTCGCCACCACACAAAGGACAGAGAGAGACAGTCCCGGAGCAGCGGAGGGCACCATGCCCAAACCTCCAGCACTTGTTGCAGAGCCGAGGAGAAGGAATGTACTCCTGGACAGAGCACCTGGCACCAGCAAGAATGACAGAGGGTGGAAGGGTCCTACCATCAAAGGTAATCTTCACAACCCGGAGGGGTTGACGGCGACTACCACGAGGGGGACGAGTAAACGTGTCCACCTGGAGAATAGAATGGCCCTGGGCAGCGAGGATATGTCGAATATCGTCGTGGCAGTCGCGTAGGTCCCGAACACCGGTCGCAACATGGGGCGGGAGCAAAATAGTGCCAACACTGGCATTCAACTGAACGTTCTTCGAGACCCGAACGGGGGTCTCGCCAAGGCAGGATAAGGCAGCCAAGCGGGAAGCAGCATCCTGAGAAGGAGCAGCAACGACACGTGTACCGAGACGAGTGGGGTTGAAAGTAATGGAGGCATCCACGGAATCAATGAGATGTCGATGGAGGGAGAAATCGTCAGGAGGCGCAGAATCAAGAGGGAGGAGATCAAAATATTTGGCCCACGAAGCGGGACCAAACAAGGCTTGATAGGTAGCAGAACAGGAAGGAATCGAGCGAGGGCGGCCGTGATGAAGACGGCGGTGAGAACCCCCAGAGAGAGAGGGGTTAAAAGGCGCAGTAGTTACAACTAGAGAAGGAGCCACGCCAGGGGACGAGGTAGTCACCACTGGGGGCTTGGGGCTCGACCCAACCACAGAGGAGGGAGGGGAGCCAGAGGAAGGAGTCAGAGAGGCCAAAGGAGGAGCAAGGTCGGGGCCCAATGCAGCGGAGGCTACAGAGCCCGGTCTTCCAATACGGACCGACTCGGGGGCTTGGTCGCCCACCCCACGAGCCTGAGAAGGTAAACCAGAAGAAGCCGAAGCAGGGGTAATCAACTTGACGAAAGAAAGAATTCACTCACGAATGTGCCCCCACACCCACCATGGAGCCACAATTAGAGGCAGGACACCCAACAAGAAGCTATCGCCGATCTTGTCGGGGCCTCCTAGGGGTGCGTCGCGAGTATACGCCCCACAAACGCCACCTGAAGAAACCGACAGTCCGTCGAGATCGGGTTCAGTGACGAAGTGGGGATTGACAATAAAAGGTTCCCCTCGCTCTCGACGTCGGGTACTGCAGTTCTACGGGTGCATGAGTATGCCTCCTCAAGCACCCGGGCGTCAAAATAGAAGAAGTCCAAGGGAAGAACCAGAACGAGCAAAAGGTCGGTAGGAAACGGCAAGCAGATAGGAGAAGAGGGGGGAGAAAAACGAAACAGAAGGAAAAGGAAAAGATGCCCAGCAGAATTGGAGAGGACGGCAGCAGGAGCACAAGGCTAGAAAAGGACAGAGGACTGTCCCAAGGAGCATCACACTCCGGCAGCCGCCCACTAAGCCCCCACACGGCGACAACGAGCTGAGCGGGGAGGGGGAAATTATTCAACAAATATAGAAATTAAAGCCAAACAAGTCCATGTAAAATAATTTTTCCTTACTAAGACTAGTCATAGACCAGTCGATAGAGACTCGAACCCTGATGACCTCACGTGAGGTCTAGGGTTCGAGTCTCCTACAGCCCTGGTTAATGGAAGCCCGCCATGACTAGTCTACGTGTCTGCCACGGTGCCTAAATAATATATAGATGAGCTTAGTGAGAACTTTCTCATATTTAATAATTCTTTAGAGCCGGACAAAATGCCAGCATCGTGGAGGGTTGTCAATGTGGTGCAGATTTTATATATGTGAGAAGCTCAACGCCTCGAACTATCGACCCATAAACTTAACGTCTAGTGTAGGATTTCTTATTTGAATCCATCAACACAAGTCATTTTCTAACACCTGAAAAAAAGTTAATTTTTGGACTCTTTTAACATAGTTTTATTAAGGGGTCATTCGTTTTTTTGTATATATTTACTCTCAAATTTCTAATGTAATTCAAACAATTGATAGTGAAAAGAATTGTAACACCATATTTCGACTAGGATACGTCATGAAACACGTCACTGGAAATGTATAAGCCCATTGTATTGAAGTGGAGGAGGGAGAGAGGGGGTGGGGGGTTATCCTAGGTAGGATTAAGGATTCGTTATTTGAACGGAAATTAAGGATTTGCATCAATGTAGTAAAGTCTGAGGCGAAAACTTATTTTAGGTGGAGTACAGAGGAGTGGAGGAGGGTAGAAATAGCCTAAGGTACTCTATCCCTTTGTGTTACGGCCACTATGGGTCGTAACCGGGTTCTTGATGGATGAACCTAAGTGATAGTATCCCAGCAAACACAGAACGTTTGTCCAACCACTTTGACTGGACGGTAGAGCGACGGGCTTGCTTCATGCAGGCCAGCGTTCAATCCCCGACCGTCCAAGTGATTAGGCGCCATTCCTTTTCTATGTATGTACTAACACGTTGTACTGAACGGGGTGAGAATAGCTTTAGCTACCTCATCCCTTTGTGTGTATTTTTCCTCAATAAACTCATTTCAATTTCAGAACGTTTGTGGACGTTTTTAACAGCAAATGCTATCAGCACAGCAAATATTTGCTGGGATCGGACCCAAAGTCCGTAGTGGACTTCAAGGAGTTTACTAGGTAATGCAATAAATAAAAGGCGGGGGAATGAACACAACACCGATTCCTTTATCAATATATTTCCATTATTTTAAATAGAAACATAAAAATGAAATATTACTACACTTATATGTATATACAGGTGTCGCTCTCACACAGGACACCGAGCACTCCACGACGCTAACACAAAGCAGCCTACGTCAATCTTCGTGTTTCCTCAACACACAGTACCGTTCCCAACCATAATGGCCACAGTACTGGGAAACAACGGTTAGTCTACCTTTACCGTGGGCCAGCCTACCGGCAGTATCACGAGGTGCCTCTGTGCCCACAACCACTCTCCAGCCAAGTGCTGGCAGTATCACGAGGTGCCTCTGTGCCCACAACCACTCTCCAGCCAAGTACTGGCAGTATCACGAGGTGCCTCTGTGCCCACAACCACTCTCCAGCCAAGTGCTGGCAGAGACCCTCGGCCACGCGCTGATTGGGGTCACTACAGAGACAAATACAGGGGTATCGCACCCCTGGCAGGAGCCTCAAACGACGGGCTAGTAACGCTCCTCAACAGGCACCTCACTTTCGGTTGTCTCTTCCCTTAGCCAGTCCCGGGATACACCGAATTCTTCCAGTAGCTGCAACCACACTGTTCCTGATCGGCGGCGGCTCACTTAGTCGTCAGGCGGGACTAGGTTGGGAGAGTTTAGGCTGCCCAAGGTAGACAGCCTACCTCAGTACCACTGCTGCCCCCCACGTCACCTCTGTGGAAACAGACGCGTCATCAGTTACAGGGTACTGGAGAGACCAGGAAGCAACACTAACTCACTCGGGCATTGACATTGTGCTCGGCAGCACAACCTAGGTGGCGCTGGTCTTGAATCGCCACATCACCAGAGGTCACCATCTACGACCTCACTTGTTAACCAAGGCAGGAATCCTGAGCCATTTGCAGGAATGAGGCTGTTACCACTAGATGGCGTCGTCCATATGACGTCCGATACTGTGGGGTTAGAGAGCAGACTCACAGATGGCGCTGAAGTCACTACTCCCTGCTCCGATGAGGTTGTCGGGTTCATAACACTTTGAGATGTATTTTATTGTATCAATAAACGTACTTGAACTTGAAGAGGAGTGTTCCGGGACCTCTGCCCTTTACCACAAACGATTTACAACAATGATTTATACTGCTACAGTTACACATTTGTCAACACAACAAATAGCGCAGGCAATAAATTCAAATAAAGATTTGAAACAGCTGACAGACGATTTAGAATGAACGATAGAGTGGCGGATGCAGTTTAATGCTTAAAACTGTATCGTTCTGACCTCAGGTAATATTAACTCAAGGTTCCAGATATCAGTTGTACAGTTGTGAAGATGACATGTCAGAATGCTAAGACGATCTTGACGTTCAAGTTCAAGTACGTTTATTGAGACAATAAAATACTTATCAATAGATAGAGTAGCTTAGGCTATTTCTACCCCCCCCCCCTTTCCCTCCCCCCCCCCCGGGTCTAGACGTCATTGCCCGCCAAACACACACCGAAACTACGACGTTCGAGCAAGTTTTAACACCTCCTAACCAGTTATAACAACCAATATAGCAAGTTGTAACAACGTTCTAATACGTCATAAACACGTTAACCCAAGATGTAACAACTTTATTACAAGTTGTAACAAACGGAAAACAGACAGTTTCGGTTTGTGTTTCCAGGGTGATTTGTTGAGATTTTTTTACACAAATAAAACACATGGAAGAAGGCAAATAGGATACTGGGGCCAGATTCACGAAAGCACTTACGCAAGCACTTACGAACGTGTACATCTTTCCTCAATCTTTGACGGCTTTGGTTACATTTATTAAATTGTTTACAAGCATGAAAACTTGCCAATCAACTGTTGTTATTGTTATAAACAGCCTCCTGGTGCCTCGGAGCTCATTAACTGTTTAATAATTGTAAACAAAGCCGCCAAAGATTGAGAAAAGATGGACAGGTTCGTAAGTGTTTGCGTAAGTGCTTTCGTGAATCTGGCCCCTGGAGTTTATATAAGAGTTAGCAATATGACAATATGTTAGCAATGACAGCTTACAGTTTCATAATGCCGTTATCAGTCTTCACTTAGATTCTGTGGCTCAGTTTGGTCTCCGTAATCAACAATGGACCTAAATTCACTTACGGGCATACAGAGAAGGATTAATCCCAGGAATTAGAAACCTTTCTTACGAAGGGATATTAAGAAAGTTTAACTTACATTCTCTAGTAAGGATACGAATGAAGGGATGACATTGTTGCAGTCTACAAATACATGAAACTATGTAAAAACTGTTATAATAATATGTTAAACATTTTAACACAAAATATAACACGAACCAATAGAAATAAATAGGGATTCACGAAAACCAAACCAAACCGAGACATTCAGAAAATTTAGAAAAATTTCCTGAATGAAAGTTTCCTGAAAACTTTCAGTTTTCAGAACGCTGGGAAAATACTGGTTTGAAAACATGAGCGTCAATTTATAGAATAATATTACCGAGTAAGACAATAAACGGTGGGATCGATCGATAGTTTCAAGCGTAGGCCAGACAACTTTATGAATGCGTTTGGTTGGGCTTAAACTGGAGCGTCCTTGTATAGGTCAACAGGGAGTTTATTTTTGGGTTATATATGTTCTATGTCCCACGTTCATTCATCGACCAATGTTCCTCTTTCTGTCTTCCTAGTACAATATTCCTCTCAAACCACCACGACAAATACTACGATATTCCTTAAAACACACACACACACACACACACACACACACACACACACACACACACACACACACACACACGCACACGCACACGCACACACACACACACACACACACACACACACACACGCATACACACACACACACACACACACACACACACACACACACACACACACACACACACGCACACGCACACACACACACACACACACACACACGCACACGCACACGCACACACACACACACACTCTTCACTAACTCAACATTCACAGCTGTGGAAGAACACCTCTCGGACAAAAATTATCATCCACCCCCTTCCTTACAAAAGCCCCACCCTACCCCCTCCTACAAAAGCCCCACCCCACCCCCTCCTACAAAAGCCCCACCCCACCCCCTCCTACAAAAGCCCCACCCTACCCCCTCCTACAAAAGCCCCACCCCACCCCCTCCTACAAAAGCCCCACCCCACCCCCTCCTACAAAAGCCCCACCCTACCCCCTCCTACAAAAGCCCCACCCTACCCCCTCCTACAAAAGCCTCACCCCACCCCCTCCTACAAAAGCCCCACCCCACCCCCTCCTACAAAAGCCTCACCCCACCCCTTCCTACAACAGCCCCACCCCACCCCTCCTACAAAAGCCTCACCCCACCCCCTCCTACAACAGCCCCACTCCACCCCCTCCTACAAAAGCCCCACCCTACCCCCTCCTACAAAAGCCTCACCCCACCCCCTCCTACAACAGCCCCACCCCACCCCCTCCTACAACAGCCCCACCCCACCCCCTCCTACAAAAGCCTCACCCCACCCCCTCTTACAAAAGCCCCCCACCACATTAACCACTGTGGCAGACCACATTCAAAAGCTCAACAACATTTTCCACTGGGCCGCCGCTCCGCCCCACATCAACTTTCATAACAAAGCACAATGTTGTGGAAACAGTTGGGCATTATGGGCCCTGAATAAAAGTGATCAGCGGCATTTTAAAAATTTTGAAACAACAGAAATTACTCAAATGGGTGATAGCTACACCGGGGGGGGGGGGAGGAAGGCAATGTTCACCGGTTTTGTGGGGGCGGGGGGGGGGGCCATGTTCACCGGGTGTGGGTTGGGCCCTTGTTCACCGGTTGTGGGGGGAGGGGGGGCCATGTTCACCGGTTGTGGGTTGGGCCCTTGTTCACCGGTTGTGGGGGGAGGGGGGCCATGTTCACCGGTTGTGGGGGGAGGGGGGCAATGTTCACCGGTTGTGGGTTGGGCCCTTGTTCACCGGTTGTGGTGGGGGGGGCCATGTTCACCGGTTGTGGGACTATTACCAACAGACTCATTACCTCCCCCCCCTTCCCTGCAAGATTGCCATCAAGTAATCTAGGTAATGGTAATTCAGACCTGTACACGTGTGTGTGTGTGTGTTAGGGTTTTGTTCCTAGCACCCTAGTAACGGTGCTAGGCGAGGGTTTAACGAGGCCCATAACAGGAAGGACCACCAATCACACTGTCCTTGCGAGAACCTGACCGGTCTGAAACACCAAGCAACAGTCAAAGGGTCGAGTGTCCTACTCCCGCCGTTTACCCGCGCCTGGTGTTTTGGGAACCGTTAATGCTCTGGCAAGAGTTATGACAGGATTAATTATAAACTATTTCTTTAGAGTATTACTTTTTTTTTTTTTGAGATATATACAAGAGTTGTTACATTCTTGTACAGCCACTAGTACGCGTAGCGTTTCGGGCAAGTCCTTAATCCTATGGTCCCTGGAATACGATCCCCTGCCGCGAAGAATCGTTTTTTCATCCAAGTACACATTTTACTGTTGCGTTAAACAGAGGCTACAGTTAAGGAATTGCGCCCAGTAAATCCTCCCCGGCCAGGATATGAACCCATGACATAGCGCTCGCGGAACGCCAGGCGAGTGTCTTACCACTACACCACGGAGACTGTACTTAACCTCTTGACCGAGTCCATAGCTCTGAATTAGCTTATCTGTTACCTTGTTAATATTAATTACATCAGATAGTATCAGACTAGTGTCGTGATGGTATTTGATGATGTCGAACTGAGTTGCGAGAAAAAAAAGGTTTGAAGAACCCTGATGTAAACAATATGGCAATAATTACTGAAATAGAAATGATATCTGTAATCAGTAGGTATTAAACACTTCACCTATGGAAACAAACTGGGAGACCTACACTAGATAAGGAAAAATTTACTAATCAACACTTCGTTGGGTTTACGTGTAGGACAGACATAAATCTATGTATTTATGTAACATAAAATGACCAGCATTTTAAAGGCACAACAATCTCCTTCTGTGGTTGATTGTTCAATAAATCACTGAACTCTACGTTTCACAGATCTTTAACCCTGTCCATGGAAGACCACAGTGGCAAAGTGGGTGCCACTATATTTATACTGGTTGGTACCGTAAATGTGTGGCCACACATGTGGTAAAAAAATGGGTTCACACGAAAGAGAGTCAATGACAAATCAACTAAATTTGATGCAATATTCACTCTGAACAAGACATAGGGGAGGTCAAATCAGCAGGTCCATGAGTGAGTGACCTCCGTGATGTACTAACATTTATGAGTAGGTAATGGAAGTAGACATAACCTACTCACGGGACTAGAAGACTGGCATACAGGAGAAGAACCATGAGACGAGAGATAGTCATAATAGCAATTGCATGGCAAACAGAACTCAGTGAAAAGATTGTACAAGACGTGAGGGCCTTCAGCACCCAGAAGTGTGAGGAGCCTGTAGCCAGGTCTGTCTCGCTCCGAGGGGAAAACATGACACGATAGACCAACGAGGGACCTGTGGATCAACCAACCATGCAAGGCAGCAAAGCAGCGACGTACAAGAACATGGAGAAACTACAAGAATAACCGAACACCAGAGAGCAGAGGGGGTTACCAGAGGGCCAGAAATAAGTACCTCAGAGAGAGAAGAAAACCAGAGATTATGAAAATAACATTCAAATAAAGCAAGACCCAACTAAAACAGACCCATAGCCACGTTAGGAGGAAAACAACAATAAAAGAACAGGTGATAGAACTAAAAAAAAAAAAAGAGGGAGGACTTGTTCACAGAGAATGACAAGGTGGTGTGCGAGAAACTTCACTACAGATTCCACGTTTTCGAAATAGCGCAAATATAAATGTCTGCAACCCGTTCTCGCAAATTTAATAAGTCAATATTGACTTATTAAATATGTGCATAGGTGACATACTTAACATAATAGATACCCTTAAAAAGATTCATAGAAAACACCGACCTTACCTAATCTACTTAGTATGTTAAGATAAGCATCTTATTGCTTCGTAATTACAATTATTACCTAACCTATAATAGGTATAGGTTAAGTAATAATTGTAATTACCAAGCAATAAGAAGCTTATCTTAAGATACTAACAAGGTTAGGTAAGGTCGGTGTTTTCTATGAATCTTTTAAAGGGTATCTATTATGTTTAGTATATCACCTATGCACGTAGTTAATAAGTCAATATTGACTTTACGAATTTGCGAGAACGGGTTGCAACGTCTGAACTGAGTGAGGTGACGGTATACCGCGTAGCTCTGGAAGAATTACCAGAGATTACCAGAGATGGGGTTAGGAGGCCTCTGTTTGAACTGTTCACTATTAAGGCTGTTGACTCAGAGAATCTCCTGATATGAATACTAAAGGAGGGAGCAAACACACTATGCGTGACACTCTACAGTGTATAATGGAACACTGGAAACTGGAAACAGGAGATCTACCAGAAGGTTGGAAAGTAGCTGATGTAGTTCCAATATACACAAAGGGCGACAAACAAGATTGACTAAACAACACGCCAGTGTCCCCTAACGTGTGCAAGGTGACGGGGAATATAGTGAGCACAAAGTTAGAAGCACATCCGGACAAAAGCCACTTTGCAACCCCATCAACACAGGTTCACGGATGGCCACTCTTGCCACACACACACGTAATAGAATTCAATGAGCAAGCGACAAAAACGTCCACAACAGAGAGAGAGAGAGAGAGAGAAGGCTGTGCAGACTGCATATTTTTGGATTGTCAGAAAGCCTTTGACACAGTATCCAGTAAGAAACTGGCGCATAAGTTGGAGAAGCAGGCAGGAGTAACAGGTAAATTTCTCTAATGGATAAGGAGTACCAAAGCAACGGAAAACAGCTTGTACTGTAAGGGGATGAGATTTCGCCAGTGGTGTCTACAGGGTTGAATACTCTAACCAATCCTGTCTCTAATATAAGCAAATGATCTTCCAGAGGTAATAGACTCACTCGAAATGTTTACTGCCACGGTAACAATTATGAGGTTTAAGACAGACGATAAAGACAAGAGACTTCAAGATAACCAAGACACACTGAGGAGTGGATCATTAAATGTCGAGGCCAATTCGATACACGGCTTTAAAGGTAAATATAACAAAAATGAGTGAAAAGAATCACTGCATTCATTGTTGAAAGGCGGAGCTTAAATACACATGCTCGACCTTCACACACACACTCACACACACACACTCACACACACACACACACACACACACACACACACACACACACACACACACACACACACACACACACACACACACACACACACACACACACACACAGGGAAATGGCTACTGGAGTTTAACACCAGTAAATGTAAAGTTATGGAAATGGGATCAGGTGACAGGAGACCAAAGGGACAGTACACAATGAAGGGGAACAGCCTACCTGTAACAATTCGAGAAAGAGACCTGGGAGTGGATGTGACACCTAATCTAACTCCTGAGGCACATATAAATAGGATAACGACAGCAGCGTACTCTACACTGGCGAAAATTAGAACTTCATTCAGAAACCTAAATGAGGAAGCTTTTAGGGCGCTTTACACTGCCTATGTGAGACCCGTCTTAGAGTATGCCGCGCCATCATGGAGCCCCCACCTGAAGAAACACATAAAGAAACTGGAGAAGGTTCTGTCGGAAAATCCGACACCATTTAATAATAATATCATACAGACAGATAAGAGCTGTGTTGTATAAACAAGTTACCCATAGAAAACGTAACTTGTAGTGGAATTACCGTCTAAAGAAAACGGGATATCATCACCACATACCATTATAAATTCACCAGCTATTCTGCTGGGAATTATTCTTAAATACATTAGTCTTTGGACTTTACCATCATAAAACATCTTATATAAATTAACTTAATTATCAATATTAAAGTAGAGTAAATGTGACCCTTCTATCACTTTCTGACATGTGGACAATG
>NC_091160.1:30838294-30860794 GCF_040958095.1 Procambarus clarkii
CCCACTGTGGTGCCACTGTGAGGGGATAATACCACCCCGTCTATCACCCACTGTGGTGCCACGGTGAGGGGGTAATACCACCCCGTCTATCACCCACTGTGGTGCCAGTGCCGCTGTAATTAGAGGGGGCGCGAGGCAGGTCAATACCTGCCAGGCATGACTGCGAGCGGCGGACATTGCCTCAGAGAGAGAGACTTCTACCTCCCTTTACAAGGGCGCCCAAGAATTCCATTTGAAGAGCGATACCTTCGCTGAAATACACACATATATATATTCCAGAGTTCGTTATCAAGCCCCCGAGCCGCAGCGAGACGTCCTCCCCATCCCCGCCCCCAAGGCGTCCCCTGGAGTGTTCTGATCAATTGCTGTCGCGGAAGCGATTTGGATTAGTAGCGGGGATTAATTTGCTAGTTTTTTTTTTTAGCAACCGGGAATTGATAGTTGGAACTGCTAGGGAGAGGCAGCAGCTTATGACGGCAGCTGGGGATGGCAGCTGGGGAATTTGCCGTGCCTGCTATATCACGCCATGATGTTGCCAGTACAGTACAGAGTAAAACAAATTTTGAAAATATGATATACATCTATAATTAATATATTATATATATCTATCTACTGTATATAAATATAAATGTAAATGTTCGTTTGTTCATAACCGCTAATCTCCGAAAGTTCTTCACCGATTGCTTTAAAATTTTGACACAACTTTGCATTCGAATAGGCGAGTCTTTTTATATACCTATTATTATAGATGCCACACCTGTGACAGGTAAAAACATGCGTTTTTGAAAAACAGCGCCATCTGATGCACATAATAGCAACATGCACGCTATACTGAATATGTCACGAATTCCATTTCAATGTTTCTGATTGCATTGATAAATTTTATTTCATTGTTTTCGATTTTTTTCATATTTTATAGAATTATTTTGTGTGCCATTGTGTTGGAATTGAGCTGTGTTGTTTACCATACCGTTCATTTCGTAAGTATAAGTATGGATGCCACACCTGTGACAGGTAAAACTATGCTTTTCTTGAAAAACAGCGCCATCTGCTGCATGTAAGAGCAACACACATGCTATACTAAATATGTTACAATTCCATTTTAATGTTTCTGATTGCATTGATAAATTGAATTTTCATAGATTTGGATTTATTTTCATTTTCATTTAATTATTTTTTGTGAAATGAGTTGGAATTGAGCTGTGTTGTTTACCATACCGTTCATTTCGTGAGTATAGTTCATTTTTTAATTTTTTCATATTTTCATTTCATTTTGTAACTGTTTTTCTTATATTTCAGTGATGGGAACATCAGATCACTTGATGTTCCCAATTTTCTGATGGGAACATCAGACCATTTGGGAAGGCATCGGACGAGGGAGTGGGGAATGGTGGGGAGGACGAGGAGACGGAAGTGAGAGATGGTTGGGAGGACAAGGGGACAAGGGAGGGGGTAATAGTGGGGAAGGACGAGGGGACGGGGGAGTTTGGGATGGTGGGGACGAGGGAATAGGGGAACGGAGAATGGTGGTAAGGACAAAGGGACAGGGGAGTGGGGCATGGTGGGAAAAAAACAAAAAACAAAAAAAAATATATATATATATATATATATATATATATATATATATATATATATATATATATATATTTCCCGGTCTTTGCTGTTTGGGAAGTGTCCAACATGGTCGGGTCGAAATACGCATCAAAGAAATGTGTGCCACATGACTGAGACACATTTCCCCCCTCGCGAAATTCCCCGCAACGCTGTTCTCTACATAATCAACAAAGAACACTGTTCTCTACAACATCAGTAGAGAACACCTACGCTTTGCTACATCAATAGAGAACACGTTTCTCTGCAAAAAACAGCAATGGAAAAATCCCACTGAAAGATCAGTAATAATTCCGTTCTCTGCAGGATCAATAATTAATCATTGGGAACCGAAGCCAATTATACAAGGATTTAGTCCTCACTGTTTACTAAACAATTTAATGGAATCGTCGCTACATTAGAGCGTTCATTATACCCTCTAAGAACGGCTCCTGATCAAGCAATATTGCATTTCTTAGTAAGTGTCATAGCAGTGTCCGTGGCGCAGCGGTGACACACTCGCCTGGCGTTTCGCGAGCTCTTTGACCTGGGTTCGTATCCTGATGGGGGGAGAATTGACTGGGCGCCCATCCTAAACTGCACGCCTCTGTTCACCCAGCAGTGATTGGGTACCTGGTTATTTAACAACTTTGCGAGTCGTATTCCGAAGAAATATTCTCCTGTGAAGTGATGCTAACAGTAGGTTGATGTACGAAGCCTCTACATCAATCAGCAATCATTTTTTGGCGTTTATTAAACAGTTTATGAGCTCCGACGTTGTTTATAACAATAACTTTGAATTGTAATGTTTCGAAGATCGTATCGAAGTGTTTGATGGGTGTTTAACAAAGCCGTTTTGATTGGTAAAGGATGTACAGGTTTCGCAAGTGGAAGTGTAAACGCTTGGTGGAGCCTGTGTCCTGGTATTTGGGAGATGTGTGTTGGAGGAAATGGACACCACCTCACCCCATCCTCCCACACCCCAGTGGAACCTCCCCCTCCCCTCCCACACACTTACAAGAGTGTAAGTGTGTGGGAGGGGAGGGAGTGTACACTCTTGCTATCCCGTTAACACACACACACACACACACACACACACACACACACACACACACACACACACACACACACACACACACACACACACACACATAAAGTAAGATTTGAACAATAAATCAGTAACCTTTAAAAGCACCATTAGAAAGGTATGACTTCCCCTGAGTCATTGTTCCATTTACCCTGTGAGCCACATATGGGCCACCAGCTGGCGGCTCTCAACAACCAATGTGGAGCTTCTAACCATTGTTAACACCTTCGAAATACGAATTAAAAAACCTAGCACCATTTTCTTTTTGGGGGGGAGGGGGGAAGGGAGGGAATTATCGGGGGGAAAGCGCCAGGCCATTACGACTATATAGCACTGGGAAGGGGTCAGGATAAGGATTTGGGACGGGACGGGATAAACGAATGGTGCCCAATCATTTGGACGGTCCCGGGGGATAGAACGCCGACCTGCATGAAGCGAGACCGTCGCTCTACCGTCCAGCCCAAGTGGTTGCACCATTTTTGGGGGTGAGCTCTACATGTTAGATGAACCGTATAACTTATTGGAAGCTTCGAACCACGACCAGTACTGAGCTTTGAGACGTCATGGGGCGCCTTCGGATAGAGAAAGAGCGTTCTATCCCTATCTGAACTACCAGGGAGAGGACAGTGAACTACCCAGTCTGGTAATCTTAGTACAACAATGTTTTAGTTAGAGCCACCAGTGTAGAGCTTAGAGCACACCAGTGTAGAGCTTAGAGCACACCAGTGTAGAGCTTCGAGCTCACCAGTGTAGAGCTTCGAGCACACCCGTGTAGAGCTTCGAGCTCACCAGTGTAGAGCTTCGAGCACACCCGTGTAGAGCTTCGAGCACACCAGTGTAGAGCTTCGAGCCACCAGTGTAGAGCTTCAGGACACACCCGTGTAGAGCTTCGAGCACACCAGTGTAGAGCTTCGTACACACCCGTGTAGAGCTTAGAGTCACCCGTGTAGTGCTTAGAGCCACCAGTGTAGAGCTTAGAGTCACCCGTGTAGAGCTTGGAGCCACCAGTGTAGAGCTTCGAGCCACCAGTGTAGAGCTTCGAGCACACCCGTGTAGAGCTTAGAGCCACCAGTGTAGAGCTTAGAGTCACCCGTGTAGAGCTTAGAGCACACCCGTGTAGAGCTTCGAGCACGCCCGTGTAGAGCTTCGAGCACGCCCGTGTAGAGCTTCGAGCACACCAGTGTAGAGCTTAGATCACACCAGTGTAGAGCTTCGTGCACACCCGTGTAGAGCTTCGAGCCACCGGTGTAGAGCTTCGTACACACCCGTGTAGAGCTTAGAGCCACCAGTGTAGAGCTTCGTGCACACCCGTGTAGAGCTTAGAGCCACCAGTGTAGAGCTTCGTGCACACCCGTGTAGAGCTTAGAGCCACCGGTGTAGAGCTTCGAGCACACCAGTGTAGAGCTTACAGCCACCAGTGTAGAGCTACGAACACACCAGTGTAGAGCTTCTAGCTCACCTGTGTAGAGCTTCGAGCTCACCAGTGTAGAGCTTCGAGCTCACCAGTGTAGAGCATAGAGTCACCAGTGTAGAGCTTAGAGTCACCAGTGTAGAGCTTAGAGTCACCAGTGTACAGCTTAGAGTCACCAGTGTAGAGCTTCGAGTAAACCCGTGTAGAGCTTCGAGCCACCAGTGTAGAGCTTCGAGCCACCAGTGTAGAGCTTCGAGCCACCAGTGTAGAGCTTAGAGTCACCAGTGTACAGCTTAGAGTCACCAGTGTAGAGCTTCGAGCACACCCGTGTAGAGCTTCGAGCCACCAGTGTAGAGCTTCGAGCCACCAGTGTAGAGCTTCGAGCCACCAGTGCAGAGCTTCGAGCACACCAGTGTAGAGCTTCGAGCACACCCGTGTAGAGCTTCGAGCCACCAGTGTAGAGCTTCGAGCACACCAGTGTAGAGCTTCGAGCACACCCGTGTAGAGCTTCGAGCCACCAGTGTAGAGCTTCGAGCCACCAGTGTAGAGCTTCGAGCCACCAGTGTAGAGCTTGAGGGGGTTGAGCTCTGCTCTTGCGGCCCGCCTCTCAACTGTCAATCAATCACCTGAAACTGGCCTGAACTACAGGCCAGTTTCCCTAACTTGTGTACCATGCAAGGTGATGGGAAGATAGTGAGGAAAAGGCTCGTAGAGCATCTGGAGGGAAATAACTTTGTAACGCACCACCAACATGGGTTCAGGGATGGTAAATCGTGCCTC
Organism: Procambarus clarkii; assembly: GCF_040958095.1. Classification (NCBI taxonomy): domain Eukaryota; kingdom Metazoa; phylum Arthropoda; class Malacostraca; order Decapoda; family Cambaridae; genus Procambarus; species Procambarus clarkii. Next base: position 30,843,163 of record NC_091160.1, read on the forward strand.
ACAGGTTTAATAGAATTTTATGAACAGGCTACAAAAATTAGGCAGGAAAGAGAAGGGTGGGCCGACTGCATTTTCTTGGACAGTCAGAAAGCCTTCGACAGAGTACCTCACAAAAGGCTGTTACAAAAGTTGGAGCAGCAGGCAGGAGTAAAGGGAAGGTGCTCCAGTGGATAAGGGAGTATCTAAACAACAGGAAACAGCGAGTAACGGTGAGGGGGGAGACATCAGAGTGGCGAGATGTCACCAGCGGAGTCCCACAGGGCTTAGTACTTGGACCCATCCTGTTTCTAAAATATGTTAACGATCTTCCGGAGGGTATAGAATCATTCCTCTCAATGTTTGCTGATGCTGCAAAAATTATAAGAAGAATCAAGACAGATGAAGATAGACAGAGACTACAGGATGACCAGGAGAAACTGGAGGAATGGTCTAGAAAATGGCTGCTAAAGTTCAACTCAGGAAAGTGTGAAGTAATGAAATTAGGCGAAGGGAGCAGAAGGCTGAACACAAGGTACCATCTGGGAGGTGAAATCCTGCAAGAATCAAATAGAGAGAGAGATCTGGGGGTTGATATCACACCGAACCTGTCCCCAGAGGCCCACATCAAAGGATATCATCAGTGGCATATGCTAGACTGGCCAACATAAGAACTGCCTTAAGAAACTTGTGTAAGGATTCGTTCAGGTCCATGTATACCACTTATATCAGACCAATCCTGGAATATGCAGCGCCAGCTTGGAGTCCATACCTAGTTAAAAACAAGACAAAGGTAGAGAAGATTCAGCGGTATGCCACCAGGCTCGTCCCGGAACTGAGAGGTATGATCTACGAGGAAAGGCTAAAGGAGCTGAACCTCACGTCCCTGGAAAATAGAAGAGTAAGGGGAGACATGATAACCTCCTAGGAAATTCTCAGGGGAATTGACAGGGTGGACAAAGACAAACTCTTCAGCACGGGTGGAACACGAACAAGGGGACACAGGTGGAAACTTAGTACCCAGATGAGCCACAGGGACATTAGAAAGAATTTTTTCAGTGTAAGTGTAGTTAGTAAATGGAATGCATTAAGCAGTGATGTGGTGGAGGCTGACTCCATACACAGTTTCAAGTGTAGATATGATAGAGCCCAATAGGCTCAGGAACCTGTACACCAGTTGAGTGACAGTTGAGAGGCGGGACCAAAGAGCCAAATCTCAACCCCCCGCAAGCACAACTAGGTAAGTTCAACTAGGTGAGTACACCCCCCTCCCCCCCCCCCACACACACACAGGAAGCAGCCCCTAACAGCTGTCTAACTCCCAGGTACCTATTTACTGCTAGGTAACAGGGGCATCAGGGTGAGAGAAACTGCCCGTTTGTCTCTGCCGGCGACGGGAATCGAACCCGGGCCACAGGATTACGAGTCCCGCGCGCTGTCCACTCAGCTACCAGACCTCGTGTTTGTGTGTACTCACCTATTTGTACTCACCTAGTTGTGTCTGCAGGATCGAGCATTGACTCTTGGATCCCTCCTTTCGAGCATCGGTTGTTTACAGCAATGACTCGTGTCCCATTTCCCTATCATACCTGGTTTTAAAATTATAAATAGTATTTGCTTCCACAACCTGTTCCTGAAGTGCATTCCATTTTTCCACTACTCTCACGCTAAAAGAAAACTTCCTAACATCTCTGTGACTCATCTGAGTTTCAAGCTTCCATCCATGTCCCCTCGTTCTGTTACTATTCCGTGTGAACATTTCGTCTCTGTCCACTCTGTCAATCCCCCTGAGTATTTTATACGTTCCTATCATGTCCCCTCTCTCCCTTCTTTTCTCTATTGTCGTAAGGCACAGTTCCTTAAGGCGCTCCTCATATCCCATCCCTCGTAACTCTGGGACAAGCCTCGACACAAACATCTCATCATTTTCCAGTTTCCTTATATGCTTCTTCAGATGGGGCCTCCATGATGAGGCGGCATACTCTAAGACTGGCCTCACGTAGGCAGTGTAAAGCGCCCTAAATGCTTCCTTACTTAGGTTTCTGAATGATGTTCTGTTTTTTACCAGTGTTAACGCTGCTGTCGTTATCCAATTTATATGTGCCTCACGAGATAGATTAGGTGTTACGTCCACCCCCAGGTCTCTTTCACGCGTCGTCACAGGTAGGCAGTTCCCCTTCATTGTGTACTGTCCCTTTGGTCTCCTATCACCTAGTCCCATTTCCATAACTTTACATTTGATCGTGTTGAACTCCAGTAGCCATTTCTCTGACCATCTCTGCAACCTGTTCAGGTCCTCTTGAAGGATCCTGCAATCCTCATCTGTCACAACTCTTCTCATCTACTTTGCGTCATCCGCAAACATCGACATGTAGGACTCTACGCCTGTAAACATGTCGTTAACATATACAAGAAATAGAATTGGTCCCAGCACCGATCCTTGTGGTACTCCACTCGTTACTGTTCGCCAGTCCGACTTCTCGCCCCTTACCGTAACTCTTTGGCACCTTCCTGTTAGGTAGTTCCTTATCCATGCTAGGACCTTTCCCCCCACCCTGTGCGGTACTGTGTCAAAGACTTTTTGGCAGTTCAGAAATATGCAGTCTGCCCCAACCATCTCTGTCCTGTCTTATACTCATTATTTTATCATAGAATTCCAAAAGGTTAGTTAGGCACGATTTCCCTTTCCAGAACCCATGTTGATGTTTGTTCACAAACCTAACGTTCTCCAGGTGTGCAACCAGTCTTAGCCTAATTATTCTCTCAAGTATTTTACAGGGGATGCTTGTCAGTGATACAGGTGTATAGTTAAGTGCCTCTTCCCTATCGCCTTTCTTGAAAATCGGTACGACATTTGCCTTCTTCCAGCAACTGGGCAATTCTCCCGACATAAGTGACTCATTAAAGATCATTGCCAGAGGCACGCTGAGAGCCTGCGCTGCCTCTTTTAGTATCTACGGTGATACTTTGTCTGGTCCAGCCGCTTTAGTTGCATCCAGTGTTGTCAACTGTTTCATTACCTCCTCTGCTGTCACCTCTATATCTGACAGTCTTTCATCTATGGTAATCTCTTCCAACAATGGGAGCTGCTCAGGTTCGGTTGTGAAAACTCCATGGAAACTGGCATTCAGTGCCTCGCAGATTTCCTAGTCACATTCAGTATATGCCCCCTCTGTCTTCCTTAGTCTTGTCACTTGGTCGTTCACCGACATTTTTCTTCTTCTTATATGGTGTGTGTAGTAACTTTTTCGCTTTGAGCGCAATATTGTTCTCATAGTTCCTTTCCGATGTTCGTCTTATGTCAATGTAATCGTTCCTAGCTCTGTTGCATCTGATCCGATTGTCTGTTGTGTGTGTGCATGTGTATATGTATATGTGTGTGTGTGTGTGTGTGTGTGTGTGTGTGTGTGTGTGTGTGTGTGTGTGTGTGTGTGTGTGTGTGTGTGTGTGTGTGTGTGTGTGTGTGTGTGCGTGTGTGTGCGCGTGTGTGTGTGTGTGTGTGTGTGTGTGTGTGTGTGTGTGTGTGTGTGTGTGTGTGTGTGTGTGTGTGTGTGTGTGTGTGTGTGTGTGTGCGTGTGTGTGCGTGTGTGTGTGTGTGTGTGTGTGTGTGTGTGTGTGCTGGGCATCTTAAGTGCATTTATGCCAGCAACACTAGTAATCCCCCCCTCCCCCCCCCCCCCCCACCTATCCCTACCCTCTGCACTAACACCGGTTATACTCTCTACTTCCTTCAAGTTGCAACTCTCTCTACTTCCTTCAAGTTGCAACTCTCTCTACTTCCTTCAAGTTGCAACTCTCTCTACTTCCTTCAAGTTGCAACTCTGCAACACATGCCTGCAATACTACCACAACCAATCAGTATCAGTTACACGTAAAAATCCAATCACAGAAACTACTCAGCCAGAAAATAGATTTTCCATTTTGTAAACAAAAAATAAAAAAAGCACATCCAACCGTAGACGTATTAACCCAAGCAACCCACCTAACCTACAGGCCGACGCAGGGGAAGCTTAGATATTTGTGATCTGTTACTGAGAGGTGTCCAGCTCTCACTATGTGTCCAGCTCTCACTATGTGTCCAGCTCTCACTATGTGTCCAGCTCTCACTATGTGTCCAGCTCTCATTATGTGTCCAGCTCTCACGATGTGTCCAGTCCTTCCAGGTGTCCAGCTCTCACTATGTGTCCAGTCCTTCCTGGTGTCCAGCTCTCACTATGTGTCCAGTCCTTCCAGGTGTCCAGCTCTCACTATGTGTCCAGTCCTTCCTGGTGTCCAGCTCTTACTGTGTCCAGTCCTTCCAGGTGTCCAGCTCTCACTATGTGTCCAGTCCTTCCTGGTGTCCAGCTCTCAATACGTGTCCAGTCCTTCCTGGTGTCCAGCTCTCACTATGTGTCCAGTCCTTCCAGGTGTCCAGCTCTCATCATGTGTCCAGTCCTTCCAGGTGTCCAGCTCTCAATACGTGTCCAGTCCTTCCTGGTGTGCAGCTCTCACTATGTGTCCAGTCCTTCCAGGTGTCCAGCTCTCATCATGTGTCCAGTCCTTCCAGGTGTCCAGCTCTCAATACGTGTCCAGTCCTTCCTGGTGTGCAGCTCTCACTATGTGTCCAGTCCTTCCAGGTGTCCAGCTCTCACTATGTGTCCAGTCCTTCCTGGTGTCCAGTCCTTCCTGGTGTCCAGCTCTCACTATGTGTCCAGTCCTTCCTGGTGTCCAGCTCTCACTATGTGTTCAGTCCTTCCTGGTGTCCAGCTCTCATCATGTGTCCAGTCCTTTCTGGTGTCCAGCTCTCACTATGTGTCCAGTCCTTCCTGGTGTCCAGCTCTCACTATGTGTCCAGTCCTTCCTGGTGTCCAGCTCTCACTATGTGTCCAGTCCTTCCAGGTGTCCAGCTCTCACTATGTGTCCAGTCATTCCTGGTGTCCAGCTCTCACTATGTGTCCAGTCCTTCCAGGTGTCCAGCTCTCACTATGTGTCCAGTCCTTCCTGGTGTCCAGCTCTCACTATGTGTCCAGTCCTTCCTGGTGTCCAGCTCTCACTATGTGTCCAGTCCTTCCTGGTGTCCAGCTCTCATCATGTGTCCAGTCCTTCCTGGTGTCCAGCTCTCATCATGTGTCCAGTCCTTCCTGGTGTCCAGCTCTCACTATGTGTCCAGTTCTTCCTGGTGTCCAGCTCTCACTATGTGTCCAGTCCTTCCAGGTGTCCAGCTCTCACTATGTGTCCAGCTCTCACTGTGTGTCCAGTCCTTCCTGGTGTCCAGCTCTCACTATGTGTCCAGTCCTTCCTGGTGTCCAGCTCTCATCATGTGTCCAGTCCTTCCTGGTGTCCAGCTCTCACTATGTGTCCAGTCCTTTCTGGTGTGCAGCTCTCACTATGTGTCCAGTTCTTCCAGGTGTCCAGCTCTCACTATGTGTCCAGCTCTCACTATGTGTCCAGTCCTTCCTGGTGTGCAGCTCTCACTATGTGTCCAGTTCTTCCAGGTGTCCAGCTCTCACTATGTGTCCAGCTCTCACTATGTGTCCAGTCCTTCCTGGTGTCCAGCTCTCACTATGTGTCCAGTCCTTCCTGGTGTCCAGCTCTCATCATGTGTCCAGTCCTTCCTGGTGTCCAGCTCTCACTATGTGTCCAGTCCTTCCTGGTGTGCAGCTCTCACTATGTGTCCAGTTCTTCCAGGTGTCCAGCTCTCACTATGTGTCCAGTCCTTCCAGGTGTCCAGCTCTCACTATGTGTCCAGTCCTTCCAGGTGTCCAGCTCTCACTATGTGTCCAGCTCTCACTATGTGTCCAGTCCTTCCTGGTGTCCAGCTCTCATCATGTGTCCAGTCCTTCCTGGTGTCCAGCTCTCACTATGTGTCCAGTCCTTCCAGGTGTCCAGCTCTCACTATGTGTCCAGTCCTTCCTGGTGTCCAGCTCTCACTATGTGTCCAGTCCTTCCTGGTGTCCAGCTCTCATCATGTGTCCAGTCCTTCCTGGTGTCCAGCTCTCATCATGTGTCCAGTCCTTCCTGGTGTCCAGCTCTCACTATGTGTCCAGTTCTTCCTGGTGTGCAGCTCTCACTATGTGTCCAGTCCTTTCTGGTGTCCAGCTCTCACTATGTGTCCAGTCCTTCCAGGTGTCCAGCTCTCACTATGTGTCCAGTTCTTCCTGGTGTGCAGCTCTCACTATGTGTCCAGCTCTCACTATGTGTCCAGCTCTCACTATGTGTCAAGTCCTTCCTGGTGTCCAGTTCAATACAGCGCAGTTGCCTTCCTCACCTGGGTCATGGTCCTCTCCTCACCTGGGCCAAGGTTCACGCAGCACTTAAGGGGGTCCTCTTACGAAACCTGTACATCTTCCTCCAATCACGGCGGCTTAGTGAACAGTTTTGTAAACAGTTTCGAGCTTCGAAGCGTTACGAAAGTTGTTTATAACAAACAAAAGAACCTCGGGTTGCGAAGTTTTGAAGTTCGTAAACGGTTTATTAAATAGGTCGACTATATAAGCTGCCATGATTGAGGGGAAGATGTAAAGGTTTCGTAATTGGATGTGTGAATATTTGACGAATCCTGCTCTAGGATAAAAACAGATGTTTATCTCGTAGGCACTCAAGGAGGGCTAACCCAAGCTAACCTACTCTACTCTAACCTTACCTTACTTAACCTAACCTAACCTAACCTAACCTACTCTACCTTAACCTTACTTAACCTAACCTAACCTAACCTAACCTTACTTAACCTAACCTAACCTAACCTAACCTACTCTACCTTAACCTTACCTAACCTAACCTAACCTACTCTACCTTAACCTTACCTAACCTAACCTAATCCTAACCTAACCTTACCTAACCTAACCTAAACTAACCTAATCTAACCTAAATTAACCTAACCTAACCTAACCTTACCTAACCTAACCTAACCTACTCTACCTTAACCTTACCTAACCTAACCTAACCTACTCTACCTTAACCTTACCTAACCTAACCTAATCCTAACCTAACCTAATCCTAACCTAACCTTACCTAACCTAACCTAAACTAACCTAATCTAACCTAACCTAAATTAACCTAACCTAACCTAACCTTACCTAACCTAACCTAACCTACTCTACCTTAACCTTACCTAACCTAACCTAACCTACTCTACCTTAACCTTACCTAACCTAACCTAATCCTAACCTAACCTTACCTAACCTAACCTAAACTAACCTAATCTAACCTAACCTAAATTAACCTAACCTAACCTAACCTTACCTAACCTAACCTAACCTACTCTACCTTAACCTTACCTAACCTAACCTATAGAGACCTATATAACCTAACCTATATATGAGAAGCACTATAACTACCCACTCACAGGAGAAGTATGGGGTCCACCCCCACCCACGGGATGGGTATGGGGTCCACCACCACCCACGGGATGGGTATGGGGTCCACCACCACCCACGGGATGGGTATGGGGTCCACCATCACCCACGGGATGGGTATATGGGGTCCACCACCACCCACGGGATGGGTATGGGGTCCACCCCCACCCACGGGATGGGTATGGGGTCCACCACCACCACCCACGGGATGGGTATGGGGTCCACCACCACCCACGGGATGGGTATGGGGTCCACCACCACCCACGGGATGGGTATGGGGTCCACCACCACCCACGGGATGGGTATGGGGTCCACCCCCACCCCACAGGATGGGTATGTGGTCCACCACCACCCAGGGGATGGGTATGGGGTCCACCACCACCACCCAGGGGATGGGTATGGGGTCCACCACCACCACCCAGGGGATGGGTATGGGGTCCACCACCACCCAGGGGATGGGTATGGGGTCCACCACCACCACCCAGGGGATGGGTATGGGGTCCACCACCACCACCCAGGGGATGGGTATGGGGTCCACCACCACCACCCACGGGATGGGTATGGGGTCCACCACCACCACCCACGGGATGGGTATGGGGTCCACCACCACCACCCACGGGATGGGTATGGGGTCCACCACCACGACCCAGGGGATGGGTATGGGGTCCACCACCACCCACGGGATGGGTATTCCTCAAACATCTTGCAGTTTGCAACAGATAATACAATAACAGTTCTCATAAGACTGCAGTCATCAAATACTACGGCTGCAGTGCTGTGCGAAACGCCAACCACAACAGCTCGCCGTTCCTACAGCATGTTCTCTCTAACTGCTCGACCTCATTAGGCCGAGACATGGTAAACGTCGGAATTTCGAGGGTTCAATACCACTCACAAGTCCCAGTGACAACGGGTTCGTCGACTACGTAAAAAAATGCGTCGTATTCAGAAACGAATAAGAACTCGGATGGTTGAGAGAGAGGAGACTGACAGACAGACAGACAGACAGACTGACACAGAGACAGAAACAGGGACAGAAAGAGTAAGAGGTCATGATCCCCTCTTCAAGTTATCACCTACACCCCCCCCCCCCCCAGCATCCACACACACACCGGGAGATGAGATAAAACATTCAGTGGGGTTAAGTTTACAGAGTGTAAACAGGTTGTGGGGCGGTGTAAGCGCTCGAGGGGCGTCACCCACCAGCAGGTGTACCGAGTGCTCTCCCAGGGGTCAACCCAGCTACTTCTGCCACACAATTGCCAGTATACACGAGTATACATGAGTATACACGAGTATACATGAATATACACGGGGGAAATAGGAGGTGGGAACTTGTCAAGGAATGATTGTCAAGCGTGAAGTGACGCTAATTAGGTGAAATGCATAACACGCAGTACTCAGCCTACTATGCAAGGCACAATTTGCCTAATAAGCCAAGTTTTCCTGAATTAATATATTTTCTCAAATTTTTTTTCTTATGAAATGATAAAGCTACCCATTTCATTATGTAAGAGGTCATTTTTTTTATTGGACTTAAAATTAACGTAGATATATGACCGAACCTAACCAACCCTACCTAACCTAACCTAACCTAACCTAACCTAACCTATCTTTATAGGTTAGGTTAGATTTGGTAGCCAAAAAAGTTAGGTTAGGTTAGGTTAGGTAGGTTAGGTAGTCGAAAAACAATTAATTCATGAAAACTTGGCTTATTAGGCAAATCGGGCCTTGCATAGTAGGCTGAGAAGTGCGTTCTGGCTACTAGGTACGACATATATATATATATATATATATATATATATATATATATATATATATATATATATATATATATATATATATATATATGTTGTTGAATATGACCGAAAGGATAAGATTAATGATTCTAACACGAATCTTGTCAATTTTTCTTACGTTTTTCTTCACTGTCGGGGGTAATTGAAAAATTAACTCTTAAAAGTTCAATTTCTCATTTATATTTATGATATTTATGGTCTGACGCCTAAAAGCGTTTCGCAAGGACTTCTCACATTTTCAAAGACAGGTTTACACATATCATTTCATGCTTATATTCGTTTTGGGTGAGGTGATATGACACAAAGTTTTTGGGTGAGGTGACTCAAATCAATGGGTATGAATTGCATATGAGAACATAAAAATGAACGTAACTACAGAAGGCCTACTGACCCGTATTTTCTCTTGCTGCTTCCATGTTGGTTCAGGGTCTTGAAGTGGGTAGGATATAGTTATGTGTTTATTGGCTGATGATTGCTGGTGTTGACTTTTTGATGTGTAGTGCCTCGCTGATGTCGAGCCGCCTGCTATCGCTGTATCTATCGATGATTTCTGTGTTGTTTGTTAAGATTTCTCTGGTGATGGTTTGGTTGTGAGAAGTAGATGGGGTCGCCATGGGTTCTCCCCTAGGTGTCCAGTTTGCAAACTTCTACATGAGTACCATCGAGCAGAGGGTCTTAGTTGACTTGAACTTGAAACCCGCCATATACTGCAGGTATGTTGACGACATTTTTATGCAGGTACCTGATGTCAGACGTCTGCAGCAGCTGAAGGAGGCATTCGAGCAGAATTCGGCGTTAAGTTTCATTTACGAGATGGAGAATGATGGGAAGCTGTTCTAGATGTAACAGTCACGGAAAGGAGCGGTGTCTTCCATACTGCAGTTTACACTAAGGAAACAAACAGGAATGTGCCTCAATGCCAACTGTGACTGCCCAGACAGGTACAAGAGGAGTGTCGTTAACGCTTATGTCGATCGGGTTCTCAGTCACAGCTCAGCATGGAAGCAAGTCGATGAAGAACTCTGTAGGGTAAGGCAGGTCCTAGTCGACAATGGCTTCTCTAACGGTTATGTTGAAGACGTCATAAAAAGAAAGTTGAAACACCATGCAGCTTCTGAAGAGACAACTAACACAACACCTGTACCCCCTATTAGACTGTTTTACAGAAACTTCTTTTCGACGGCTCATAAAACAGGAAAGTGTCATTAAAGATATTATTAATAGAAATGTTATCTCTACAGACAAAAATCAGAAAATACAATTGACAATTTACTACATAAAACAAAAATCTGTCAACCTACTCATGAAAAACTCCCCAGACACCAAGCAGAACGCCTTGAAGGAAACCAACGTCGTCTATGCCTTCACATGCCCACTTGGGGACTGTAAGTCCCAAGGAACTCAGTATAATGGCAAGACAACAACATCTCTTTCCAGGCGATTAACGATGCATAAGCAACAGGGCTCCATTAAGGAACATTTAATCTCTTCCCACAACCAGACCATCACCAGAGAAGTCTTAACAAACAACACAGAAATCATCGATAGATACAGCGATAGCAGGCGACTCGACATCAGCGAGGCACTACACATCAAAAAGTCAACACCAGCAATTAACAGCCAATTAACGCATAACTATATTCTAACCACTTCAAGACCCTGAACCAACATAGCAGCAAGAGAAAGTTTGGGCCAATAGACCTTCTGCAGTTACTTCCATTCTCATGCCTTTCATACCCAATTAATACCCACTTCACCCAAAACATTTGTGTCATATCACCTCACCCAAAACAAATAAAAAGCATGATGTATGTTATGTGTAAACCAAGTCTTTGAAAATGTAAGAAGCCTTACGAAACGCTTCTAGGCGTCAGACCAAAAATAAAAATGTAAAAAAATCATTTTTGAGATTTAATTTTTCAATTACCCTCGACAGTGAAGAGAAACGTAAGAAGTTTTGAGAAGATTCGTGATAGAATTATTAATCTTACCCTTTCGGTTATATTCAACATGTCTACAAGTGTGTGTGTGTGTGTGTGTGTGTGTGTGTGTGTGTGTGTGTGTGTGTGTGTGTGTGTGTGTGTGTGTGTGTGTGTGTGTGTGTGTGTGTGTGTGTGTGTGTAAATCACGAAAATTAACACTTGATGAAAAATGTGACAGTGTCAGACTACGGAGGAAGAATTGAAACAGGAATTTCCTTAAGTACTTTCGTATTTAATAATATATCCTCAGAAGGATGAATTTACAAGTCAGTAGATTGCATATATATATATATATATATATATATATATATATATATATATATATATATATATATATATATATATATATATATATATATAGGAGCTGCATCGTATGGGCCAATAGGCCTTCTGCAGTTACCTTTATTCTTATGTTCTAATGTCTATAATGAGATAGTGAGATAGTGGATATTAGCAAAGTATTAGTGAGACAAATGTGTATCAATGATCCTACTCAAATCACCCCTTAACTGATCAATCAAAAATGGATCTAAATTATACAAACTACTGCTAATGTTCATATTACATAATTTTATAATCTGTATTAAAGCAAATTCAATTATGTTCCTATTGAAAGTTCTTTTGTAATTTGTTATTGAGGAAGCCATCTCTCTCAATCAATTTGGTGAGAATTTTCTGATAAATGAACGCAAAGCATTAAACAATTGGCTATGTCTCTGTGAAATGACACGTAATGTGTGAAATGAACAAAGCGTGATCCTCACTGTCCTGTGTGGCAGTGAATATGAGCAGCACCTCACTGTCCTGTGTGGCAGTGAATATGAGCAGCACCTCACTGTCCTGTGTGGCAGTGAATATGAGCAGCACCTCACTGTCTTGTGTGGCAGTGAATATGAGCAGCACTTCACTGTCCTGTGTGGCAGTGAATATGAGCAGCACTTCCCTGTCCTGTGTGGCAGTGAATATGAGCAGCACTTCACTGTCCTGTGTGGCATTGAATATGAGCAGCACTTCACTGTCCTGTGTGGCAGTGAATATGAGCAGGACCTCAGTGTCCTGTGTGGCAGTGAATATGAGCAGCACCTCACTGTCCTGTGTGGCAGTGAATATGAGCAGCACTTCACTGTCCTGTGTGGCAGTGAATATGAGCAGCACTTCACTGTCCTGTATGGCAGTGAATATGAGCAGCACCTCACTGTCCTGTGTGGCAGTGAATATGAGCAGCACTTCACTGTCCTGTATGGCAGTGAATATGAGCAGCACTTCACTGTCCTGTGTGGTAGTGAATATGAGCAGCACTTCACTGTCCTGTGTGGCATTGAATATGAGCAGCACTTCACTGTCCTGTGTGGCAGTGAATATGAGCAGCACCTCACTGTCCTGTGTGGTAGTGAATATGAGCACCATCCTCACTGAAATAAGACCTAATTGAATTACACCGATTAGCCAAAAAAATATTAATTTTGACAATTAAAAATGCTAATAATATGATGACAATAATGAGCTCTAAGAGAGTGAATAATGACACATAGAGCTGAATAATGACACATAGAGCTGAATAATGACACATAGAGCAGTTAGCTATACCAAGGGTGCCAAAAGAGCCATATTCACAGTATAGAGACTCACTGGGAGCTATTGTTGCACTCTATTTTAATAGTCAAGTGAAGCTCTGATATGTAACACCCACCACTGGCACTGTACTCCAGCAGTCAACACTGGCACTGTACTCCAGCAGTCAACACTGGCACTGTACTCCAGCAGTCAACACTGGCACTGTACTCCAGCAGCCAACACTGGCACTGTACTCCACCAGTCAACACTGGCACTGTACTCCACCAACCAACACTGGCACTGTACTCCAGCAGTCAACACTGGCACTGTACTCCACCAACCAACACTGGCACTGTACTCCACCAACCAACACTGGCACTGTACTCCAACAGTCAACACTGGCACTGTACTCCACCAACCAACACTGGCACTGTACTCCACCAACCAACACTGGCACTGTACTCCACCAGTCAACACTGGCACTGTACTCCACCAACCAACACTGGCACTGTACTCCACCAACCAACACTGGCACTGTACTCCACCAGTCAACACTGGCACTGTACTCCACCAACCAACACTGGCACTGTACTCCAGCAGCCAACACTGGCACTGTACTCCACCAACCAACACTGGCACTGTACTCCACCAACCAACACTGGCACTGTACTCCACCAACCAACACTGGCACTGTACTCCACCAGTCAACACTGGCACTGTACTCCACCAACCAACACTGGCACTGTACTCCACCAGTCAACACTGGCACTGTACTCCACCAACCAACACTGGCACTGTACTCCAGCAGCCAACACTGGCACTGCCACTTCCGTAAGAAGCACAGCAATATAATTAGATACAACACGAGGCACCGGCCTGTGTTTCCCTGCTGATCATAGGAAGTTAACACCTTTCATGGTGGATTAATGTGGATTAATCTTGATTTACGAGCCAGAGGAGAGGGAGAGAGGAATATAACAGGTGGAAACAGGAGGGGGCGAGAGAGGGGGGAATAGGCAACATGTAATAAACATGTAATTATAAAGTATGCGATGCTGGGATGAATATAATAGATGAAAACAAAAATTGTATTTCAGAAATTAATATTTAGACTTGTCCTCCATTTTCAGACTTTCTACGGGGGTTATGTCGGTTTCCCAGAGCACACTGTCGTCTGCACATCCCAGAGCTGACTGTCCTCTGCACATCCCAGAGCTGTCTGTCCTCTGCACATCCTAGAGCTGACTGTCCTCTGCACATCCCAGAGCTCACTGTCCTCTGCACATCCCAGAGCTGTCTGTCCTCTGCACATCCTAGAGCTGACTGTCCTCTGCACATCCCAGAGCTCACTGTCCTCTGCACATCCCAGAGCTGTCTGTCCTCTGCACATCCTAGAGCTGACTGTCCTCTGCACATCCCAGAGCTCACTGTCCTCTGCACATCCCAGAGTTGTCTGTCGTCTGCACATCCCAGAGCTGTCTGTCCTCTGCACATCCCAGAGCTGACTGTCCTCTGCACATCCCAGAGCTCACTGTCCTCTGTACATCCCAGAGCACACTGTCCTCTACACATCCCAGAGCTCACTGTCCTCTGCACATCCCAGAGCTCACTGTCCTCTGCACATCCCACAGCTGACTGTCCTCTGCACATCCCAGAGCTGACTGTCCTCTGTACATCCCAGAGCTCACTGTCCTCTGCACATCCCACAGCTGACTGTCCTCTGCACATCCCAGAGCACACTGTCCTCTGCACATCCCAGAGCTGACTGTCCTCTGCACATCCCACAGCTGACTGTCCTCTGCACATCCCACAGCACACTGTCCTCTGCACATCCCAGAGGTGACTGTTCTCTGCACATCCCAGAGCTGACTGTCCTCTGCACATCCCAGAGCTGACTGTCCTCTGCACATCCCAGAGCTCACTGTCCTCTGCACATCCCAGAGCTCACTGTCCTCTGCACATCCCACAGCTGACTGTCCTCTGCACATCCCACAGCACACTGTCCTCTACACATCCCAGAGCACACTGTCCTCTGCACATCCCAGAGGTGACTGTTCTCTGCACATCCCAGAGCTGACTGTCCTCTGCACATCCCAGAGCTGACTGTCCTCTGCACATCTCAGAGTTCACTGTCCTCTGCACATCCCAGAGATGACTGTCCTCTGCACATCTCAGAGATGACTGTCCTCTGCACATCCCAGAGTTCATTGTACCTCTTTGACTGACACCTCTTTGTCATTCTCTGAGTACCTGTCCTCGCCCACCCTAAGTTTCATCACCTGTTCCTTCACTGTTGTCTTCCTCCTGATGTGACTGTGTAGTAGCTTTGGTTCGGTCTTGGCTTTATTAGCTATATCATTTTCATACTTTATTCCCAGCTGCTCTTCTCACACTAACATACTCGTTCCTGGTTCTCTGGTATCTCTCTCTAATTTCTGGTGTTCTGTTATTACGGAAGTTCTTCCATGCCCTTTTGTTCAGCTCCTTTGCTTTCATACATTCCCTATTAAACCACGGATTCTTCTTTTGCTTCTCTGTTTTTTCCTGTCGGGCCGGGACAAACCTGCTTACAGCCTCCTGACATTTTTGGGTGACATAGTCCATCATGTCTTGTACTGACTTAGTTCTGAGTTCTGTGTCCCAATGTATATCCCACAGGAATTTATTCATCTTCTCACAGTTTCCCTTTCGGTACGCCAGCCCTTTGTTTCCCAGTTCTTTTTTGGGGGTGATAATTCCTAGCTCAACCAGGTACTCAAAGCTCAATACACTATGATAACTCATTCCCAAGGGGGCTTCCAACTTAACTTCCCTTATATCCGACTCATTTAGGGTAAATATCAGATCAAGCAAGGCTGGTTCATCCCCTCCTCTCGTTCTTGTCGGTCCCTTGACGTGTTGACTTAGAAAGTTTCTTGTTGCCACATCCAGCAGCTTAGCTCTCCATGTGTCTGGGCCTCCATGTGGGTCTCTGTTCCCCTAGAGTTGTCCTCTGTTGTGTGTGTGTGTATGTGTGTGTGTGTGTGTGTGTGTGTGTGTGTGTGTGTGTGTGTGTGTGTGTGTGTGTGTGTGTGTGTGTGTGTGTGTGTGTGTGTGTGTGTGTGTGTGTGTGCGTGTGTGTGTGTGTGTGTGTGTGTGTGTGTGTGTGTGTGAAGTCTGTTATACTTAATGTCCTCGCGAGGGATTTAGTGCGACTCCGTGTGGACTATGACTGCACTAATGTACTAATGAGTCGAAGATGGACTGTTCTTTTACCTACAAATTCTGTGCCCTTGTTGCAGCTCCTGCTGCAATACTCTTGTGTTCTGGAGCAGCCGGCAGCAATATCTGGCCATGATCAGTCCTGGGTCCAGGGTCCGAGGGGGGAGGTGATAAAGGTCTGAATCGTTTATAGTTCCCAGGGGTGCCCTTGGGTACCCCCCCCCCTGGCTACCCTTCCCCGTTACCCCTGGGGTCACTAATGCAGCCTCTCCTACCTACGTTACCTTACCTTCTGGGTAGCGGGATATATGACCGCGTCACTACACTTGACGGCTCTCTCGATACACTCTCCGGTTCGTACTGCAAACAACGAGGTTTGAGGGTATTTACCCGCGGATAAAATTCTCATAGATGTATGTGTAGGGTTCGCAGAGCTCTGTCCCTTCCGGTTTGATCCCAACTGTCGTGAAGTGAGGCCGGATATGTGGGTAAACTTGCCCCCCCCATACCCCCACACCCCCCCCCTCCCCCCCATCCCCACCCCCCCTCCCACCCCCCCCCCCTCCCCACTCCCCCCCTCCCCCCCCACCTTTCCCATTTACCCCCATCGGTGCAACCCCCACAACAGTTGCCTAACTCCCGGGGTACCTATTTACTGCAAGGTGAACAGCGGCAGTAGGTGAAAGGTAACTTACCCAACCATTTTTATCTCGCCTGGGATTCGAACCCGGGATGAACGATTTAAGAGTTTGAAACGAAGCGCACTGTGCTACCGAGACCGTCTTAAATCATTAGCAAGTCGTTTGTAAAGTCTGGTCGGTTAAGTCTGCATGTGAGGCAAGACTGAGACGATAGACAAGGACGATAGACTGTGAGGCGATAGACAAGGACACTAGACAGTGAGGCGATAGACAAGGACGATAGACTGTGAGGCGATAGACAAGGACACTAGACAGTGAGGCGATAGACAAGGACACTAGACAGTGAGGCGATAGACAAGGACGATAGACTGTGACGCGATAGACAAGGACGATAGACTGTGACGCGATAGACAAGGACGATAGACTGTGACACGATAGACACGGACGCTAGACTGTGAGGCGATAGACAAGGAGGCTAGACTGTGAGGCGATAGACAAAGAAGCAAGACTGTGAGGCGATAGACAAGGACACTAGACTGTGAGGCGATTGACAAGGACGATAGACTGTGAGGCGATAGACAAGGGCGCTAGACTGTGAGGCGAGAGACAAGGAGGCTAGCGACTGTGAGGCGATAGACAAGGACACTAGACTGTGAGGCGATAGACAAGGACGATAGACTGTGAGGCGATAGACAAGGACGATAGACTGTGAGGCGATAGACAAGGACGATAGACTGTGAGGCGATAGACAAGGACGATAGACTGTGAGGCGATAGACAAGGACGATAGACTGTGAGGCGATAGACAAGGACGATAGACTGTGAGGCGATAGACAAGGACGATAGACTGTGAGGCGATAGACAAGGACGATAGACTGTGAGGCGATAGACAAGGACGATAGACTGTGAGGCGATAGACAAGGACGATAGACTGTGAGGCGATAGACAAGGACGATAGACTGTAAAGCGATAGACAAGGACGATAGACTGTGAGGCGATAGACAAGGACGATAGACTGTGAGGCGATAGACAAGGACGATAGACTGTGAGGCGATAGGAACATATCACATAATTCACGACAAGAGTATGACAGCTCACTGACTATTTCTTCGTATTTGTGAAGACATTTTTAATTCCATAACTCCA
>NC_091160.1:30863294-30875794 GCF_040958095.1 Procambarus clarkii
AATACCCTGGCCCCAACCACACATCACCATGTTACAATACCCTGGCCCCAACCACACATCACCATGTTACAATACCCTGGCCCCAACCACACATCACCATGTTACAATACCCTGGCCCCAACCACACATCACCATGTTACAATACCCTGGCCCCAACCACACATCACCATGTTACAATACCCTGGCCCCAACCACACATCACCATGTTACAATACCCTGGCCCCAACCACACATCACCATGTTACAATACCCTGGCCCCAACCACACATCACCATGTTACAATACCCTGGCCCCAACCACACATCACCATGTTACAATACCCTGGCCCCAACCACACATCACCATGTTACAATACCCTGGCCCCAACCACACATCACCATGTTACAATACCCTGGCCCCAACCACACATCACCATGTTACAATACCCTGGCCCCAACCACACATCACCATGTTACAATACCCTGGCCCCAACCACACATCACCATGTTACAATACCCTGGCCCCAACCACACATCACCATGTTACAATACCCTGGCCCCAACCACACATCACCATGTTACAATACCCTGGCCCCAACCACACATCACCATGTTACAATACCCTGGCCCCAACCACACATCACCATGTTACAATACCCTGGCCCCAACCACACATCACCATGTTACAATACCCTGGCCCCAACCACACATCACCATGTTACAATACCCTGGCCCCAACCACACATCACCATGTTACAATACCCTGGCCCCAACCACACATCACCATGTTACAATACCCTGGCCCCAACCACACATCACCATGTTACAATACCCTGGCCCCAACCACACATCACCATGTTACAATACCCTGGCCCCAACCACACATCACCATGTTACAATACCCTGGCCCCAACCACACATCACCATGTTACAATACCCTGGCCCCAACCACACATCACCATGTTACAATACCCTGGCCCCAACCACACATCACCATGTTACAATACCCTGGCCCCAACCACACATCACCATGTTACAATACCCTGGCCCCAACCACACATCACAAGATGGCAAAACGACAACGTTTCGGTCCGTCGTGGACCAATCGGAGCAGCCAATTATTGGTGGTGGTAGTTTATAATTATTAGCTATAAGTGACGAAATATAAGAGATTTTAAGGGATTGATGGAACTGAAATATCCGCGTCGTTCCAAGGCAAAATAGCGAGCACGCGTGATGAAATATTTAGTCATTATGGTTGGCGTGAACCAAGATATGAAAAGGTAATTTTGAACTTTTTAGGGACGGCCGCCATGTACAAAAAAAACACACACAAGTTTAAAATTGAATTTCAGAGGGATCTCGAGTGTTGTTTGTCCAGAGTTAGTGGTGAACAGGTCTCAATACGTACACACACACACACACACACACATGTACACGTACACACGCACACACACACACATGTACACGTACACACACACACACATGTACACACACACACACACACACGTACATACACCAACACGAAGGCTGGTGGCTGAGTGGACAGTACTCTAGACTCGCGGACTTAGGGACAGGGGGTTCAATCCCCGGTACCGCCGGAAAAACAAATGGGCGGTACATGCACAATTGTGCGTGTACCACCCGTGTTAAATAATCGATCCTTGTCTACCCTGTCAAATCCCCTGAGGATTTTGTATATGGTGATCATGTCTTCCCTAGCTCTTCTGTCTTCCAACGATGTAAGGTGCAGTTCACGCAGTCTGTCCTCATAACTCATGCCTCTTAGTTCTGGGACTAGCCTAGTGACATACCTCTGAATTTTTTCCAGCTTCGTCTTGTGCTTGACAAGGTACGGGCTCCATGCTGGGGCCGCATACTCCAGGATTGGTCTTACATATGTGGTGTACAAGGTTCTGAAGGATTCCTTACATAGGTTTCTGAAAGCAGCTCTGATGTTAGCCAGCCTCGCATATGCCGCTGATGTTATTCTTTTGATGTGGGCTTCAGGAGACAGGTTTGGTGTGGTATGAACTCCTAGATCTTTCTCTCTGTGGGGGATGGGAGTTTGGGAGAAGGGAGACCCTGGGGAGGGGGGGGGGTAATGGGGGGAGGGTGCCAAAGGTGGGCAGGTGGGGTTGGGGCAGGTAGGGCATCTACTGGGTGGAGGATGGGGGAGGTGCTTCCCTCACTGTGTCTGTTGAGCTGCTCGTGGAGGGTTCCCCGCTCCCCTCTGGGATTGTAGGGCTCGGGGTTGAGGCTACCTGGTGGGATGTGTATGTGTGTTTCTGTGTGTGTGTGTGTGTGTGTGTGTGTGTGTGTGTGTGTGTGTGTGTGTGTGTGTGTGTGTGTGTGTGTGTGTGTGTGTGAATATGTGTGTGTATCAACAAAAATTAGTAGTTAGTAACAGTTGATTGATTGACAGTTGAGAGGCGGGCCGAAAGAGAAGAGCTCAACCCCCGCAAGCACTACTTGGTGAATACACACAAATACACACGTACACGTACACACACACACACACACACACACACACACACACACACACACACACACACATACACACACACACACACACACACACACACACACACACACACACACACACACACACACACACACACACACACACACGCACAGGTTTTTCTATATGAAAATTATTTACCAACGCGTCTCTTCAATACCCAGAAAAAATCTCATATCGAGTTATTTTTCCATTTTGCTGAGTGCAGTCGAGGGGGGTGTTACACGACCCCCTCCCCCCCCTCCAGCGGAACCCCCGCCGTAACTCTGTGAGGGCCCCAGTTCCTCCCTGGGGGCCCCTGTTCCTCCCTGAGGGCCCCTGTTCCTCCCTGGGGGCCCCTGTTCCTCCCTGACGGCCCCTGTTCCTCCCTGGGGGCCCTCTGTTCCTCCCTGGGGGGCCCCTGTTCCTCCCTGGGGGCCCCTGTTCCTCCCTGGGGGCCCTCTGTTCCTCCCTGGGGGCCCCTGTTCCTCCCTGGGGGCCCCTTTTCCTCCCTTTGGGCCCCTGTTCCTCCCTGGGGGCCCTCTGTTCCTCCCTGGGGGCCCTTTGTTCCTCTCTGGGGGCCCCTGTTCCTCCCTGGGGGCCCCTGTTTCTCCCTGGGGCCCCAGCTCCTCCCTGGGGGCCCCAGCTCCTCCCTGGGGGCCCCAGGTCCTCCCTGGGAACCCTTTTCCTCCCTGGGACCCTCTGTTCCTCCCTGGGGGCCCCTGTTCCTCCCTGGGGGCCCCTGTTCCTCCCTTGGGGCCCCTGTTCCTCCCTGGGGCCCCTGTTCCTCCCTGGGGGCCCTCTGTTCCTCCCTGGGGGCCCCTGTTCCTCCCTGGGGGCCCCTGTTCCTCCCTGGGGGCCCCTGTTCCTCCCTGGGGGCCCCTGTTCCTCCCTTGGGGCCCCTGTTCCTCCTTGGGGGCCCCTGTTCCTCCCTGGGGGCCCCTGTTCCTCCCTGGGGGCCCCTACAACCCACTAGCTGGGAACCCTAACACTTCTCTGGACCTATACCTGGGACCACACTAACTCTTTATACCCTGGACCACACTAACTAGACGAGGAGTCATCACAATTTAAGATGTACAGGTTCGTAAGTACCTGCGTTTCTCAATATCTTTGGCGGCTTTGTTTACATCTTATTAAACAAGTTACGACCTCCCAAGCACCAGGAGGCTGTTTACATCAATATTCTATTGGGTTTTGATGCTTCGAATCCCTTGAGTAAATCCCTTGAGTAAATCTCTTGTGTAAATCCCTTGAGTAAATCTCTTGTGTAAATCCCTTGAGTAAATCTAGGAACCATACTCAGTAAATTTGAAGACGTCGCTGCCTGAGGGACTTTTTTAAAATATATTTTCAGAAAGTAGTGTGTTTAGTAGCCGGCTGTGGTGTGTCTGTTGGTCTGTTGATCTGGCTGTTTCTGATGCACTGTCTATGACTGTCTCTTCCCCTCTGTGTCTGTGTCTCTTCCCCTCTGTGGCTGTGTCTCTTCCCCTCTGTGTCTGTGTCTCTTCCCCTCTGTGTCTGTGTCTCTTCCCCTCTGTGGCTGTGTCTCTTCCCCTCTGTGGCTGTGTCTCTTCCCCTCTGTGGCTGTGTCTCTTCCCCTCTGTGGCTGGGTCTCTTCCCCTCTGTGGCTGTGTCTCTTCCCCTCTGTGTCTGTGTCTCTTCCCCTCTGTGGCTGTGTCTCTTCCCCTCTGTGGCTGTGTCTCTTCCCCTCTGTGGCTGTGTCTCTTCCCCTCTGTGGCTGTGTCTCTTCCCCTCTGTGGCTGTGTCTCTTCCCCTCTGTGGCTGTGTCTCTTCCCCTCTGTGTCTGTGTCTCTTCCCCTCTGTGGCTGTGTCTCTTCCCCTCTGTGGCTGTGTCTCTTCCCCTCTGTGTCTGTCTGTCTGTCTGCTTCGCTGTGTATTACTTTGTGTCTTTTATATGTTTAATATGTCTCGTTGTCTTTTATGTCTGTCCGTCCGTCCGTCTGTCTGTCTGTCAGTGTTGCTGTCTGTCTCTTACTATGGTCGTCCAGCCTCCCAAATCTGCATATCGGCGTGCTGGTGAGTCTGTCTATCTGTCAGTCTGGCTGTCAATCAATGAGGGTGACAGCGTGCCTGCATGTGATTAGTGCGAGAGGCCATGCACTCCTCCTTAGGGTAGAGCGGATAGAAGGGATGGATGGATGTGTGTGTGGGGGGTATGTAGGAGTGTGTGGGGGTATGTAGGGGTGTGTGGGGGTGTGTGGGGGTGTGTGGGGGGTATGTAGGAGTGTGTGGGGGTGTGTAGGGGTGTGTGGGGGTGTGTACGGGTGTGTGGGGGGGTGTAGGAGTGTGTGGGGGTGTGTAGGGGTGTGTGGGGGGGTGTAGGAGTGTGTGGGGGTGTGTAGGGGTGTGTGGGGGTGTGTAGGGGTGTGTGGGGGTGTGTAGGGGTGTGTGGGGGGTGTGTAGGGGTGTGTGGGGGTGTGTAGGGGTGTGTGGGGGTGTGTAGGGGTGTGTGGGGGTGTGTAGGGGTGTGTGTGGGGGTGTGTAGGGGTGTGTAGGGGTGTGTACGGGTGTGTGGGGGAGGGTGTATGTGTAGGAGTGTGCAGGTAACATCTGAAGAACTTCTACCATATATTAAAGCCACACACTCTGCAACACTGCTAGATGTAAAGCACTTGTGGCCTGCTTCACACACACACACACGTGCTGCAAGCTACTTTTTTTATTTTTTTATTTCTAGGTATAAAGCACTTTCTAGGTGAAAAAAATAAGATAGTGCTAAGCCTATTCGTGCAGTAGGCCTATTCGTTTGTGGGTCAATATTGCAATATCCGCAGCTGTGGCCAGCACAGTCTTGCGTCTGGCAACGAGGCATGCATGCATCCGGCCCCACCAGCAGGAACATACATCCGGCCCCACCAGCAAGAACATACATCCGGCCCCACCAGCAAGAACATACATCCGGCCACACCAGCAAGAACATACATCCGGCCACACCAGCAAGAACATACATCCAGCCCCACCTGCAAGAACATACATCCGGCCCCACCAGCAAGAACATACATCCGGCCCCACCAGCAAGAACATACATCCGGCCACACCAGCAAGAACATACATTCGGCCCCACCAGCAAGAACATACATCCGGCCCCACCAGCAAGAACATACATCCGGCCCCACCAGCAAGAACATACATCCGGCCCCACCAGCAAGATATCTGGTCCCTCTCTCTCATCTGCATATCACATGGAAATCCTCCCACACAGCAGAGTTTCACTTCCGCCAGCAGACTCGTCCTTGGGGGGGGGGATGGCTTGCCAGCAGACTCGTCCTTGGGGGGGATGGCTTGCCAGCAGACTCGTCCTTGGGGGGGATGGCTTGCCAGCAGACTCGTCTTTGGGGGGGATGGCTTGCCAGCAGACTCGTCCTTGGGGGGGGATGGCTTGCCAGCAGACTCGTCCTTAGATGGGGGATGGCTTGCCAGCAGACTCGTCCTTGGGGGGATGGCTTGCCAGCAGACTCGTCCTTAGATGGGGGATGGCTTGCCAGCAGACTCGTCCTTGGGGGGAGGGATGGCTTGCCAGCAGACTCGTCCTTGGGGGGAGGGATGGCTTGCCAGCAGACTCGTCCTTGGGGGGGGTGGCTTGCCAGCAGACTCGTCCTTGGGGGGGATGGCTTGCCAGCAGACTCGTCCTTGGGGGGGGATGGCTTGCCAGCAGACTCGTCCTTGGGGGGGATGGCTTGCCAGCAGACTCATCCTTGGGGGGGATGGCTTGCCAGCAGACTCGTCCTTGGGGGGGATGGCTTGCCAGCAGACTCGTCCTTGGGGGGGGATGGCTTGCCAGCAGACTCGTCCTTGGGGGGGGATGGCTTGCCAGCAGACTCGTCCTTGGGGGGGATGGCTTGCCAGCAGACTCATCCTTGGGGGGGATGGCTTGCCAGCAGACTCGTCCTTGGTGGGGATGGCTTGCCAGCAGACTCGTCCTTGGGGGGATGGCTTGCCAGCAGACTCGTCCTTTGGGGGGGGATGGCTTACCAGGAGAGAGAGAGAGAGAGAGAGAGAGAGAGAGAGAGAGAGAGAGAGAGAGAGAGAGAGAGAGAGAGAGAGAGTGAGACAGACAGACAGACAGACAGACAGACAGACAGACAGACAGACAGACAGACAGACAGACAGACAGACAGACAGCCAGACAGACAGACAGCCAGACAGACAGACAGACAGACAGACAGACAGACAGACAGACAGACAGACAGACAGACAGACAGACAGACAGACAGACAGACAGAGGTCACAACCGTAGCCTCACTGTGTACAGTGTAACTATACAGAGTTCCTCCCAGTTAATGCCACACTTCCCATCCATGTAGGCGAGAGAAACATATTCTCTCCTGTTCCCTCATATTCAGTCATATTCAGTCATATTCTAGACATATTCAGTCATATTCAGTCATATTCTAGACATATTCAGTCATATTCTAGACATATTCAGTCATATTCTAGACATATTCAGTCATATTCTAGACATATTCAGTCATATTCTAGACATATTCAGTCATATTCTAGACATATTCAGTCATATTCTAGACATATTCAGTCATATTCTAGACATATTCAGTCATATTCTAGACATATTCAGTCATATTCTAGACATATTCAGTCATATTCTAGACATATTCAGTCATATTCTAGACATATTCAGTCATATTCTAGACATATTCAGTCATATTCTAGACATATTCAGTCATATTCTAGACATATTCAGTCATATTCTAGACATATTCAGTCATATTCTAGACATATTCAGTCATATTCTAGACATATTCAGTCATATTCTAGACATATTCAGTCATATTCTAGACATATTCTCTCCCAGTCACGTTACCAGTAATGAACATGCCTCACAGTATTTGTATCGTGTTGACTACAGTATTAATACTTCAGTATACAAGTGTCAATACACAGGAGCCAGCACACATACACACAATGGTGTATATCCCTCACTGTGGCCCGAGACAAGATCAATGTAACTGTTGCTACGAGCGGAGCACATCACCCCTCCACTGCGTATGGTGGTGTAGTGATGGTGAGGGACATCGTCACTATGACTGATGATCCCTCATGACGGTGACGACTCCTCAGGCTGGTCGTTGATGATATCCGGAGTGAGCAACCTTATACTGGATGTCAGACATACAGGCTACACCAACCTTATACTGGGGTGTCAGGCATACAGGCTACACCAACCTTATACTGGATGTCAGACATACAGGCTACACCAACCTTATACTGGGGTGTCAGGCATACAGGCTACACCAACCTTATACTGGATGTCAGACATACAGGCTACACCAACCTTATACTGGGGTGTCAGGCATACAGGCTACACCAACCTTATACTGGGTGTCAGGCATACAGGCTACACCAACCTTATACTGGGGTGTCAGGCATACAGGCTACACCAACCTTATACTGGGTGTCAGGCATACAGGCTACACCAACCTTATACTGGGTGTCAGACATACAGGCTACACCAACCTTATATTGTGTGTCAGACACAGGCTACACCAACCTTATACTGGGTGTCAGACATACAGGCTACACCAACCTTATACTGGGTGTCAGACATACAGGCTACACCAACCTTATACTGGGGTGTCAGGCATATAGGCTACACCAACCTTATACTGGGGTGTCAGGCATACAGGCTACACCAACCTTATACTGGATGTCAGACATACAGGCTACACCAACCTTATACTGGGGTGTCAGGCATACAGGCAACACCAACCTTATACTGGGTGTCAGACATACAGGCTACACCAACCTTATACTGGGTGTCAGACATACAGGCTACACCAACCTTATATTGGGTGTCAGACATACAGGCTACACCAACCTTATATTGGGTGTCAGACATACAGGCTACACCAACCTTATATTGTGTGTCAGACACAGGCTACACCAACCTTATACTGGGTGTCAGACATACAGGCTACACCAACCTTATACTGGGTGTCAGACATACAGGCTACACCAACCTTATATTGGGTGTCAGACATACAGGCTACACCAACCTTATATTGTGTGTCAGACACAGGCTACACCAACCTTATACTGGGTGTCAGACATACAGGCTACACCAACCTTATACTGGGTGTCAGACATACAGGCTACACCAACCTTATACTGGGGTGTCAGACATACAGGCTACACCAACCTTATACTGGGTGTCAGACATACAGGCTACACCAACCTTATACTGGGGTGTCAGACATACAGGCTACACCAACCTTATACTGGGTGTCAGACATACAGGCTACACCAACCTTATACTGGGGTGTCAGACATACAGGCTACACCAACCTTATATTGTGTGTCAGACACAGGCTACACCAACCTTATACTGGGTGTCAGACATACAGGCTACACCAACCTTATACTGGGTGTCAGACATACAGGCTACACCAACCTTATACTGGGTGTCAGACATACAGGCTACACCAACCTTATACTGGGTGTCAGACATACAGGCTACACCAACCTTATACTGGGTGTCAGACATACAGGCTACACCAACCTTATACTGGGTGTCAGACATACAGGCTACACCAACCTTATACTGGGTGTCAGACACAGGCTACACCAACCTTATACTGGGTGTCAGTATAAGGTATTCATTTGATGTGTATATGTGAGGCAGGTCAATGTCACCACACACCAGCTATACACCTGTGCCGCCAGCTACACACACACACACACACCTGTGCTGCCAGGTGCACACACACACCTGTGCTGCCAGCTACACACACACACCTGTGCTGCCAGCTGCACACACACACATGTGCTGCCAGCTACACACACACCTGTGCTGCCAGCTGCACACACACACCTGTGCTGCCAGCTGCACACACACACCTGTGCTGCCAGCTACACACACACACCTGTGCTGCCAGCTACACACACACACCTGTGCTGCCAGCTGCACACACACACCTGTGCTGCCAGCTACACACACACACCTGTGCTGCCAGCTGCACACACACACCTGTGCTGCTAGCTGCACACACACACCTGTGCTGCCAGCTGCACACACACACCTGTGCTGCCAGCTACACACACACACCTGTGCTGCCAGCTGCACACACACACCTGTGCTGCCAGCTACACACACACACCTGTGCTGCCAGCTACACACACACACCTGTGCTGCCAGCTACACACACACCTGTGCTGCCAGCTGCACACACACACCTGTGCTGCCAGCTGCACACACACACCTGTGCTGCCAGCTACACACACACACCTGTGCTGCCAGCTACACACACACACCTGTGCTGCCAGCTGCACACACACACACCTGTGCTGCCAGCTACACACACACACCTGTGCTGCCAGCTGCACACACACACCTGTGCTGCCAGCTGCACACACACACCTGTGCTGCCAGCTGCACACACACACCTGTGCTGCCAGCTGCACACACACACCTGTGCTGCCAGCTGCACACACACACCTGTGCTGCCAGCTACACACACACACCTGTGCTGCCAGCTGCACACACACACCTGTGCTGCCAGCTGCACACACACACCTGTGCTGCCAGCTGCACACACACACCTGTGCTGCCAGCTGCACACACACACCTGTGCTGCCAGCTCCACACACACACCTGTGCTGCCAGCTGCACACACACACCTGTGCTGCCAGCTGCACACACACACCTGTGCTGCCAGCTCCACACACACAACAGATAATCAAACTTAACACAAGAAATCAAATAAGACCCAAAAAAGTGAAAATCATACCATTTTTGGCGGGAAAAGTTAAAAAAAGTATATCAAAATAAAAAAAAAAGGTCGAGTTATAAAAGGACTTGTGTCTCCGCGAGGGATGAACCCAGCGGTAAATGGTCTCACACCTGGCGACTCTCAATAGCAGACGACCTTTTAAAAGACCTTATTAAGCCAATTAGCGTCATTAACCACCATTTTGTAACCACCCCTTTTGAAGTGCGGCGACCCTTAACAACCCTCAACGCCAACAACATAACAAATTAACAAACACCCACGCTAAAAAAAAAACGCCCCCCGCCCCCCCCCCCCCCCCATCACCTTTTAACCTGCAAACAAACTGCTTTCCACAACAGCCGGGCAGCCATAAGGGGCTAATAAATGACACGGGAGTAAATTTCTGGCGGGAATATTCCCGCTTGCACAAAAGCCTCGGGGCATTAAGATGAGTTGGGGGATATTCCGCGCGCCAGGACGGAGATGAGGGAAGGGGGCGCTGTCCCCCTGGGGGGGAGGGGTACTGCTGGATGACCTTGTTGGGTGACGCGGCAGTGAGGGGCCAGGCTGGGTTATCTGGGGTGTTGTTACTGTGTGGTGGTGACGGGGGGGACTCTGGGGTGGGGGGACTCTGGTGTGGGGGGACTCTGGTGTGGGGGACTCTGGGGTAGGGGGAACTCTGGGGTAGGGGGGACTCTGGGGTAGGGGGAACTCTGGGGTAGGGGGGACTCTGGGGTAGGGGGAACTCTGGGGTAGGGGGGACTCTGGGGTGGGGGGACTCTGGGGTAGGGGGGACTCTGGGGTGGGGGGACTCAGGGGTAGGGGGGACTCAGGGGTGGGGGACTCAGGGGTAGGAGGACTCTGGGGTAGGGGGGGACTCAGGGGAAGGGGGACTCTGGGGTAGGGGGGGACTCTGGGGTAGGGGGAGACTCTGGGGTAGGAGGGACTCTGGGGTAGGGGGGACTCTGGGGTAGGGGGGACTCTGGAGTGGGGGGACTCAGGGGTAGGGGGGACTCAGGGGTGGGGGACTCAGGGGTAGGAGGACTCTGGGGTAGGGGGGACTCAGGGGAAGGGGGACTCTGGGGTAGGGGGGGACTCTGGGGTAGGGGGAGACTCTGGGGTAGGAGGGACTCTGGGGGTAGGGGGGACTCTGGAGTAGGGGGGACACAGGGGTGGGGGACTCTGGGGGTAGGGGGGACTCTGGGGGTAGGGGGGACTCTGGAGTAGGGGGGACTCAGGGGTGGGGGACTCTGGGGGTAGGGGGGACTCTGGGGTAGGGGGGACTCTGGGGTAGGCTTATCCCTACCGTGCCCTCAGCTGTGGCTGAGAGCACGGTCGACATAAGCGTTAACAACACTCCTCTTGTACCTGTCTGGGCAGTCACTGTTGGCATTGAGGCACATTCCTATGTTTGTTTCCTTAGTGTAAACTGCAGTGTGGAAACCTCCGCTCCTTTACCTTTAATAATATATGAAACCTTTAATAATATATGTCTACAGGAAAGACTGCTACCAAAATATACTAATGTGTATATATATATATATATATATATAGAGAGAGAGAGAGAGAGAGAGAGAGAGAGAGAGAGAGAGAGAGAGAGAGAGAGAGAGAGAGAGAGAGAGAGAGAGAGAGAGAGAGAGAGAGAGAGAGAGAGAGAGAGAGAGAGAGAGAGAGAGAGAGAGAGAGAGAGAGAGAGAGAGAGCACTTCAGAAAAGGTAAACATATAAAAACAATTTTGAACATTTTGGTTTAATTACAAAAATTATTGTTGGCTTTTGTTCAGCAACTCTATATCCTGCTTTAGATAATTGTATGTAATTGTTATGTTATTAGTTTCAGGTGGACAGTATGTTGTTGGTGTTGGTGGTAATGGTGGTGATGGTTGTGGTGTTGGTGGTGGTGGTGGTGGTGGTGGTGGTTGTGGTGGTGGTGGTGGTGGTGGTGGTGGTGGTGGTGGTGGTGGTGGTGGTGTTGGTGTTGGTGGTAATGGTGGTGATGGTTGTGGTGTTGGTGGTGGTGGTGGTTGTGGTGGTGGTGGTGGTGGTGGTGGTGGTGGTGGTGGTGGTGGTGGTAGTGGTGGTGGAGGTGGTGGTGGTGGTGGTGGGGGTGGTTGTGGTGGTGGTGGTGGTGGTGGTGGTGGTGGTGGTGGTGGTGGTGGTGGTGGCGGTGGTGTTGGTGGTGGTGTTGGTGGTGGTGGTGGTGGTGGTGTTGGTGGTGGTGTTGGTGGTGGTGGTGGTGGTGGTGGTGGTGGTGGTGGTGGTGGTGGTGGTGGTG
>NC_091160.1:30878294-30885794 GCF_040958095.1 Procambarus clarkii
TGGATAGTTATCAAGTGGATTAAGGCGTCTTGTACATACCAGTTGCGTTGCTTCTGGGAGTATGGGTTCGAGTCACTTCTGGGGTGTGAGTTTTCAGTTGCATATTGTCCAGGGGACCATTCTGGCTTGTTCGCATTTGTGTTCCTCACGTGTGCCCCTAAGAATGAGGTGATTTGGTAAAATGCTATGCCCAAGATAACTATCCGAGTGCCGGCGGTGGGGTGGTTCAAATAGCCTCGGCTATCACCTCATTTTGTCCGGTCGTGATGGTCAAGTGGATTAAGGCGTCTTGTACATACCAGTTGCGTTGCTTCTGGGAGTATGGGTTCGAGTCACTTCTGGGGTGTGAGTTTTCAGTTGCATATTGTCCAGGGGACCATTCTGGTTTGTTCGCATTTGTGTTCCTCACGTGTGCCCCTAAGAATGAGGTGATTTGGTAAAATGCTATGCCCAATATAACTATCCGAGTGCCGGCGGTGGGGTGGTTCAAATAGCCTCGGCTATCACCTCATTTTGTCCGGTCGTGATGGTCAAGTGGATTAAGGCGTCTTGTTCATACCAGTTGCGTTGCTTCTGGGAGTATGGGTTCGAGTCACTTCTGGGGTGTGAGTTTTCAGTTGCATATTGTCCAGGGGACCATTCTGGCTTGTTCGCATTTGTTCCTCACGTGTGCCCCTAAGAATGAGGTGATTTGGTAAAATGCTATGCCCAAGATAACTATCCGAGTGCCGGCGGTGGGGTGGTTCAAATAGCCTCGGCTATCACCTCATTTTGTCCGGTCGTGATGGTCAAGTGGATTAAGGCGTCTTGTACATACCAGTTGCGTTGCTTCTGGGAGTATGGGTTCGAGTCACTTCTGGGGTGTGAGTTTTCAGTTGCATATTGTCCAGGGGACCATTCTGGCTTGTTCGCATTTGTGTTCCTCACGTGTGCCCCTAAGAATGAGGTGATTTGGTAAAATGCTATGCCCAAGATAACTATCCGAGTGCCGGCGGTGGGGTGGTTCAAATAGCCTCGGCTATCACCTCATTTTGTCCGGTCGTGATGGTCAAGTGGATTAAGGCGTCTTGTACATACCAGTTGCGTTGCTTCTGGGAGTATGGGTTCGAGTCACTTCTGGGGTGTGAGTTTTCAGTTGCATATTGTCCAGGGGACCATTCTGGCTTGTTCGCATTTGTGTTCCTCACGTGTGCCCCTAAGAATGAGGTGATTTGGTAAAATGCTATGCCCAAGATAACTATCCGAGTGCCGGCGGTGGGGTGGTTCAAATAGCCTCGGCTATCACCTCGTTTTGTCCGGTCTTGATGGTCAAGTGGATTAAGGCGTCTTGTACATACCAGTTGCGTTGCTTCTGGGAGTATGGGTTCGAGTCACTTCTGGGGTGTGAGTTTTCAGTTATATATATATATATATATATATATATATATATATATATATATATATATATATATATATATATTTAGGGGTACCACCACTGGTTTAATTAAAGGGACCCACATCCTCGAAGAAGAAAATAAATAGTGTTCAGAGAAGACCTTGTGGATTCTCACTGAATACTTTAATCTTTTCCTCTCCTACCACCCCTATTATTTTTTTTTATTTTTTTTTATTGCAATGCTACAGTTTACAGAAAACACACACTTATATAACAATATACCAATCAGTGTTCGAAGACCTCGTCCAGCTCCTCGGGGGTCGGGTGCGTACCCAAGATACAGCACGCATTTCCCCTCTGAACAGCGACACTGAGGCGCTGGAACATAAAACTGGCCGCTCTTGGGTCTCTAGTCTTCCCAATGAGTTCCTCGCCCAGCTCCTTCAGGAACTTAAGTGCACATTTATCCCAGGCGCCCAGAGTCTCAGAGCCTATTGGCACGAACCTGTAACAACGTTCTAGGTCCCTGTACTTGTTAGTTTTCTGGGTCTCCCTGAAGGTGGCCGCCCCGCCTCCCTCAGCTGCGCTGTAAGGTAGATAGGTATCAGCCAATGTGGATGCACACGTGTAGACCCACACGACCTGTTTACCTTCTCTCCACGGCTGCAGGGTGACTCCATCTGGGCGTTTTTGGCTGTTGTCAGGCCTGCACAACTAAGGTTCCCTTTGTGCTGGGCACCCAGCTGAAGCCAAACTTCTCTTGATGATGTCATTGACTGCTTCATGTCTGGCAATCTTTCCCTGTGTCTTACGACAGATGAGACCATGGCTGCCGTATTGGTCTGCCCGTGCATGGCGGCAAATGCACCGGTGCTCGGTGGAGATAGGGGCGGCAAGGCGCAGAGCAACACCAATACTTAGGGCCCGATGGTCCAGGCGGGTGCCCAAGGCGGAATTAGGGACTGCCAACAGGAAGTCCCCGGCATGGGGCGCTTGCACAGCTAGAAGACGCGCTTTGTCCTTCCTGGAAGCTGCCTCCAGCAATGATGTGGCGATGTTCTCCACTATGGGGCTATCCCATTTGGACTGTTTGCAGTCATTTGGAAAAGTCGGTCGAGGATGAGAGTTGACGAGAGTGTCCCACTGACCGGCTCCTTCCGCGAATTTGGGATCATGAATCCCAATGGAGTCTCTTAGGTGTTCCGGTAGTATTTCCTTAACTAATTCACCTGTTGCACTGGTCGAGGATAAAAATGCCGGCAATGCTAACTGTGTCGCCTTGCGAATACCTATCCCCCCGAGTCTAACTGGGAGCGTTGCTTGGTCCCATTGGTCATCTTGCAGGGAGAGGTTTAACACTTTCCCGGTTATTGACCTTAGGAGTGTGTCATATTCTGTTAATTTTGGGCTGTCGAAGGAGGGAGCACACCTTAGGAAATAGGTACGAGGCAAGGGGCCTCGTAGCCTGGTGGATAGCGCGCAGGACTCGTAATTCTGTGGTGCGGGTTCGATTCCCGCACGAGGCAGAAACAAGTGGGCAAAGTTTCTTTCACCCTGAATGCCCCTGTTACCTAGCAGTAAATAGGTACCTGGGAGTTAGTCAGCTGTCACGGGCTGCTTCCTGGGGGTGGAGGCCTGGTCGAGGACCGGGCCGCGGGGACACTAAAGCCCCGAAATCATCTCAAGATAACCTCAAGATAACCTCAAGATAGGTCAGTCTGGGCAAAGCCAGGCACCTTGTGAGAAGGTACAGAGCATCGTGGGCGTCCAAAGCCCTATTCTTCCCTCCATCCTCCTCAGGTCGTTCAGCTTTTCTCCGAGGAACCTCAATGGCGCTCGAGCCCAGAGGTGCCCCTAGCAGCACACTGTCGGTGGGAGCGATCACTTGGGCTCCTGGCAATATGGTTCGCACTGCATCTATGGTTGGTTGGCTAGATGAGATGATTTCACACTTTAATGGGTTTAGGGTGAGTCCTAACTCCTCTCCCTTAGATTTCACCAGCTGTAGATCTTCTAGCAGGGACTCCTGTGTCCCTGCCAGGGTGCCATCGTCCAGGAACCAGATGTTGAGTTCGCTGGTCAACCTGCTTGTGACCTCTTTAACAGCCATGCAAAAAAGAAAAGGGGCAAGTGAGTCTCCCTGCTGGACACCTTCTGCAGAAACAACTTCATGTTCCCCAAACAGCAGCGTCGATTCCCTACTGTACCCTGCTGAGACGAAGGGGAGTAGAGAAGGAAAGCTTGTACGAATTGCTTCCAGTACCACATGCCTTTTTACCTGGTTGAAGGCATTTATAAAGTCTAATTTAATTAATGCCTTATTTTCTGGGAGGTGCTTGATATAGGCTCGTGCTGCATGAGCTGCTGCTTCACAGCCATGGGGGACACCAAAACCTAGTTGATGGGGTCGAAGCATCGTCGCAACGTCTATGCTAATTTTTCTGACAGCTGCCCTGGCAACAACGCGCCGAAGTGTGTTACCCACGGCAATGGGTCTGACTCCACCATCTTTATTCTTGAGGGCACAAAAGATGCTGCAAAGAAAAAGGGTTTAATTGTATCTGGGATCAACCCAGAGAGGCAGTCGTTGACAATCTTCGTGACCTCTGACAATAGTGTCTCGGCAACTTCTCCGAGAAATGGGTTTACCATCTCCTTGAGGTGCTGAGGTCTTACTCCAGTGTATCCCCCTGCTGAGCCTGGCGGAAATGACATGATGGCTTTGTATACCTCTGACGCTTGGAGGAATAGAGGTCCCATGTCTGGGACATTTGTGTCCTGAGCAGTGGGTTCCCATGGTACTCTAGGAGGGTGCTTCTCTCTCAGCGAGTTGGCGGTAGCGGTATTTCTAGGGGCGATTGTGTCTTCGCTGGTAAGTAACCTAATTGCCCCTACTGTGTTGCCCTCTTCAATTTTTTTGGTTACTTGTGTTCCTAGTTTAAAATTGTCATTGGAACTCTTGGGTCTGCCACGACGGTTTTTGCGTTGAGGAGGGATGGGGATCAAGTTGTCAGCTCTGGATCTTGACACAGGGAAAGATTGCCAGACATGAAGCAGTCAATGACATCATCAAGAGAAGTTTGGCTTCAGCTGGGTGCCCAGCACAAAGGGAACCTTAGTTGTGCAGACCTGACAACAGCCAAAAACGCCCAGATGGAGTCACCCTGCAGCCGTGGAGGGAAGGTAAACAGGTCGTGTGGGACTACACGTGTGCATCCACATTGGCTGATACCTATCTACCTTACAGCGCAGCTGAGGGAGGCGGGGCGGCCACCTTCAGGGAGACCCAGAAAACTAACAAGTACAGGGACCTAGAACGTTGTTACAGGTTCGTGCCAATAGGCTCTGAGACTCTGGGCGCCTGGGGTAAATGTGCACTTAAGTTCCTGAAGGAGCTGGGCGAGGAACTCATTGCGAAGACTAGAGACCCAAGAGCGGCCAGTTTTATGTTCCAACGCCTCAGTGTCGCTGTTCAGAGGGGAAATGCGTGCTGTATCTTGGGTACGCACCCGACCCCCGAGGAGCTGGACGAGGTCTTCGAACACTGATTGGTATATTGTTATATAAGTGTGTGTTTTCTGTAAACTGTAGCATTGCAATAAAATAAAATAAAAAAAAATAATAGGGGTGGTAGGAGAGGAAAAGATTAAAGTATTCAGTGAGAATCCACAAGGTCTTCTCTGAACACTATTTATTTTCTTCTTCGAGGATGTGGGTCCCTTTAATTAAACCAGTGGTGGTACCCCTAAATATATATATATATATATATATATATATATATATATATATATATATATATATATATATATATATATATATATATATATATTTATATTTATATATATATATATATATATATATATATATAAATATATATATATATATATATATATATATATATATATATATATATATATATTTATATATATATATATATATATAAATATATATATATATATATATATATATATATATATATATATATATATATATAACAATAAGTTTATAATTACATAGCTATTGTCTCTTAGGCCACAAAGCTCCTTCATATAATTAGTTCAATAATGCACCAAATATAATTCAATCGTCCCGTTTTTTGTGGTTTCCACTGAAAGCTGAAACAAATAGCATTTCGTTGAATTGTTAATTGTTAAATTGTACCGCGTATTGTAATGGTTTGGATGAGATCAGCTGCAATCCCGGCGAAATTAGATTTGCAGGGGAAATGTTGCAGTTGAATGAATGAATGTTGCATGAATGTTGCAGTTGAATGTACGACATGAATGTTGCAAGCACGCTGGACTTGTGATCCTGAGGTCCCGGGTTCGATCCCGGGCGCCGGCGAGAAACAATGGGCAGAGTTATGCCCCTGTGCCCCTGTTACCTAGCAGTAAAATAGGTACCTGGGTGTTAGTCAGCTGTCACGGGCTGCTTCCTGGGGGTGGAGGCCTGGTCGAGGACCGGGCCGCGGGGACACTAAAACCCCGAAAGCATCTCAAGTTAACCTCAAGATAGCATGGTCACGCAATCGATATAGTGCTCCTTGACAGACAAATTAAGGGTGAGAAATACGGCTTCTACTTTCATCTCTAAACATTAAAAAAATCTAGCTAATGGTGTATATTAAACGACTTAAAAAAAATGTCGTTTCAGAAAACTGTAATTTCAGAGTGAATGGCCCTTTTTTTCAGTGAGATTTTTGTTATATTTTTCCCTCAGTCACAATTGGGAAAATAGGTAAACACATTACCAAAAGTTTGGTTTTGAAGATGCATTATTCAGCCGAGAATTTGCGTGTCGTCCGCACTTGCTTCGGCCTGAATCCATTATTTATGTTTGCCGGAGAGTTTATATTTTGTTCAGCGTCTGTGGGGGCCCCGCTGTTGTTTATTGAGGCGCGGAGGCTGAATGGTGCCGCGGGGAGTGTGGCTTGTGTACTGGGGAGGGAGGGAGGGAGGGAGGGAGGGAGGGAGGGAGCCAGAAACAGAGGGAGGAAGGGAAGAAGGGAGGGAACCAGAGACGGAGAAGTGAGGGAGGGAGCCAGAGATAGAGGAAGGGAGAGAGGGAGGGAGCGAGCCAGAGACAGAGGGAGGGAGCCAGAGACAGAGGGAGGAAGCGAGGGAGCCAGAGACGGAGGGAGGGAGGGAGGAAGGGAGCCAGAGACGGAGGGTGGGAGCCAGAGACGGAGGAAGGGAAGGAGGAAGGGAGCCAGAGAGACAAGAGACGGAGGGAGAAATTATCGAATAAACTCTAATAATAATAATAATAAAAAAGCTGAAATTGTAATTTCAAAACAATATGGTAAAAATGATAATAATTTAACAAAATTAATCAAGTGCTCCTTCAAAATATAAGCCCGTCCATTGATACATTATCAAGGGGGAAACTTTGGTGAATGTAATCATCAATTTTCTTTCAACCCTCGTTAATTTAAATATGCTTAGGCTAAAACACTCACATTTATAATATACACGCGCACACGCACCCGAACACACACAAGACTACAAGATGACCTAGACAAACTGAATGAATGGTCCGACAAATGGCTAATAAAGTTCAACCCGAGTAAATGTAAGGTAATTAAACTAGGCGGAGGAAATAGGAGACCAGACACTGGATACCGAATAGGAGATGAAGTCCTTCACGAAACGGACAGAGAGAAGGATCTAGGAGTTGATATTAGGCCAAACCTGTCTCCCGAAGCCCACATCAAAAGAATAACATCAGCGGCCTATGCGAGGCTGGCTAACATCAGAACAGCCTTCAGAAACCTGTGTAAGGAATCATTCAGAACCTTATACACAGCATATGTTAGACCAATCCTGAAGTATGCGGCCCCAGCATGGAGCCCGTACCTTGTCAAGCACAAGACGAAGCTAGAAAAAGTTCAGAGTTATGCCACTAGACTAGTCCCAGAACTAAGAGGCATAAGTTATGAGGAAAGACGGTGTGAACCGCACCTCACATGACTGGAAGACAGAAGAGCTCGGGTAGACATGATCACCATATACAAGATTCTAAGGGGAATTGACAGGGTAGACAAGGATGGATTATTTATCAAGGGTGGTACACGCACAAAGGGACACAGCTGAGTACTCAAATGAGCCACAGAGACATTATAAGTA